>NC_071270.1:4600000-4757500 GCF_023375685.1 Ictalurus furcatus
TCTAAAAATTCTGGAAATGTTTGAACTGAAAAAAATGAAAACAACCTTTGTGATTGTTCTTTAAGCAATACATTGTTTCGTTCACCATACAAAATTTAATTTAATGATGCAACTCCAACGGTTCTTTTAATAAAATATTTTGAGGAGTGAGACATAGGTGGTGAGGCGTGAGACATGAGGAGTGACACGAGGTGTGAGGATTGAGACATGGGGTGTAGACAGGTCTCACTCCTCACTCCTCATGTCTCACTCCCCATGTCCCACTCCTCATGCCTCACTCTTCTAACCCTGTCTCACTGTTCACTCCTCATGTCTCACTCCTCTAACCCTAACCCTAATTCATGTCTCACTCCTCAAACCCTATGTCTCACCCTTCACTCCTAATGTCTCACTTCTCTAACCCTATGTCTCACTCTTCACTCCCCATGTTTCACTCCTCTAACCCTAACCCTAATTCATGTCTCACTCCTCATGTCTCATGCCTCATGTCTCACTTCTCTAACCCTATGTCTCACTTTTCACTAGTAATGTCTCACTCCTCTAACCCTATGTCTCGCTCTTCATTTAGGGCTAGGGTTAGAGGAATGAGACATAGGGGAGTGAGACGCTAACCCTAATTCTTCCTCTAACCCTAACCCTAATTCATGTGTTTTAGATTTATATGGATTATATATGGGTTATAATTTTAAATATCTGTTCCACACGCTTAATCCAGATGTATTAATTATCCAGGAGGATCATATGTATGTATGTATGTATGTATGTATGTATGTATGCATGTACTGTATGTACTGTATATGTATTAGCACCCCTAAAATTGCCAGTAAGTCTGACTTAGTGAAAGGTGTATGATTATATAAAGAAGAATAATTCCACAGGTGGCTGTGATTTTTTTTTTTTTTTTTTGCGTAATGTAATTGCACCTTTCAAAAGCCAGCGAGAGTATAATCTTGCCCGATTGTAATTCTGACACGTGAACACCTGATTTTTCCCAGAGCAGGGAGCAGCTGAGGAGCTGAAATGTCTGCAATTTGCAAATCTGTGCAACAATGAACACCTGATTCTGAGCCTTGAATAAAATCCTTATCTTTTTTACAGAGTACAAAAAAGATCAAACTGATGAATAAATGTTTCACTTGGGGTGGAAAGAAGCCACGTTTTAAAACAGCATGCAAGAAATAATATGGTAATGCTTTACATTTTTCCCTTAGACATACCTCAGTGCCACTGAGTTCTGGATTGTGATTGGTCGTGAGACATGATTTGTGTAACACGTATGGAAGGAGTCTCCAATGTCGGCGCTTCGTAACAGTCAGAGGTGAAGCTGTAACTTTAAGTTTTCCGACATCTTCAGGACAAAGGAGTTTGCACTTCTTTGAGGTTTCTCAGTAACGTGCGTAACAAGCTATGATTTTTTTTGTTCTATTAACTTGAAGAGAGAGAATAAAGAGAGGGCTGGTGAGGGAACGACTGTTTATAGCTGCTATAACGTAAGCGACAACTGGAACCAGCTTGCTTTGCGAACGTTCTACAACCACAATTCCGAAAAATTTGGGACAGTATGGAAAATGCAAAAAAAGCAAAAAAAACCCAAAAAGAGTTATTTTAAAATTCAATTCATCCTGTACTGTATTGAAAACACATTATTTGATGTTTTACTTTGTGAATTTAAGTTATTTTTTAAATTATGCACTCATTTCAAATCTGATGACTGCAACACACTCCAAAAAAGTTGGGACAGTTGACTGTTTATGCTGTGTAACATCACCTTTTCTTTTAATAACACTTATTAAGCGTTTGGGCGCTGAGTGAAGACACCAGTTGGTTATGTTTAGAAAGTGGAATTTTCCCCCATTCATCCATTATGCATTTCTTCAGCTGCGCAATTGTACAGGGCTTTCATTGCCTTATATTGTGCTTCATAATGCACCACATGTTCTCAATCGGTGAGAGGTCAGGACTGCTTTGCATAGTAAAGCCTTAACCTGGATCTGTGGATGCAGCGGCGAAAGGTGTCGAATGACAAAGGTTTAGCAAAGTATTCCTGAGCCCATGTCAGGATATCCATTACAGATTCACGATCGTTTTTAAGACAGTGACGTCTGAGGGATCGGAGATCACGCGCATTCAGAAGTGGTTTTCGGCCTTGCCCTTTACGCACAAAGATTTCACCGGATTTTTTAAAATTATATTGCGCACTGTAGAAGGTGAAATGCCGAAAATCCTACCGATTTGTCATTGGGGAATGTTCTTTTTAAAGTGTTGGATTATTCGCTGATGCATCTGTTGGCAGATTGGCGAGCCTCGACCCTTCCATGCTCTTGAAGAACTAGACCTTTTTTGTAGGCTCCATATATACTATGATTAGATGATTGCCTCACCTGTTTCACATCACCTTCTTATTTCAACTCGTCACATCGCTATTAGTCCTAAATTGCCCCGTCCCAATTTTTTTGGAACGTGTTGCAAGCATCAATTTCAAAATAAATGTTTATCTTCAAAAGACTATGCAGTTGATTAGATAAAACATCAACTACCTTGTCTTTATAAGTTTTTTGTTTAAATACAAGTCAATTTAAAATATTGCTGAATTCATACAAAAACTACCTTTTAAAATTTTGTTTCTAAATATTATATACTGCCACCCATTATTTGTACTTTGTGTGTGTGTGTGTGTGTGTGTGTGTGTGTGTGTGTGTGTGTGTATAAAGCAGTTTTTGAGTCTAAATTTCCTTTTGAGTCTAAAACTCCTTTACATAAAAAGTTGTAAAAAATTTAGACAAAAAAAACTACAATAAACAAACCTTATAAGGATAGAAGAAATAAAAAATAAAAGATTAAAAATATAAGGAATTAAAAGCAAAAAAAAAAGAATCATGGTCATGTAAAAACGGTTATTTGCTGCATTCTCATAAAACAAGTGTTATGTTTGTGTTACAGTTATTTAATATTAATTATAGTGTATTAATGTTGAAATGTTTATCTGTTATCTATGTATTTTAAAGATCTCTTTGTTTTATGCTCATTTCTTACTCCAGTGTAAAGGATGATTAATATGATTTAGAGTACAGTCATGTGCTCATGTCTAATATCCGCCTAAATGCACAAATTCTGTCCAAACCCAGGCTGAAATTCAGCGCCGTTGGACCTTTGATGTCCAGCAACGTGGTTTCTGTTTGTTCGCTACAGATTGCGTGAAAATCGTGTAACTTTGGCTGGCAAAAACAAGCGCCCCATCTGCAGTGTGTGAGGAGGAATGTAGGGAGGGAATTGGAGCGAATTGGCTATAGTGGAAAAGCGGGATCATGAGTTTCCTCAGGAGTGTGGGCCAGGTTCATCATCTCATCATCTCATTACGCTCGCTCTCTCTCTCTCTCTCTCTCTCTCCCTGGGTGGGAGTTTAATCCTACTGTTGTGTGTGTGTGTAAAACCTAGAAAACAAGACAGTAGGATCTCAAAACAGAGAGGACAACACAACCAAGGCTCAGAAATGCAATATGAACACTAAAATTAGTAGTCTACACCTAGCTCGCTAGCACATATTTGTAGTAGTTTTATATGGATTTTAAACACACAGTGACTGTAGATATGATACAGATTCATCAAGAACGTTAACATTTTCCTCAAATATGTGGGGAAATTACTAAAAAAAAAAAAAAAAAAAAAAAAGACTCCGTATTGGTAATACTACACAGTAATTACACTGAGAAACATGGGGACTTCCATGGGCTCCACCATTTTGAAGAACGTTTATTTTGACTACTAAAGTCCTGAGTTATCTGTTCATGAATACCATAAAATATTTTATAAAATTATTATGTATTATTAATGTATATTATTATTATGTATTTTAATATAGAATATGAATGAAAAAGCTGATTGCAGTGATTGTGGGCGTGGTCAGGGCGGAGCTAGAACAGGTATAGAGGCAAACCAAAAACCAGGAAGTACTATGCATTTTTGGTCCACATGAGTTGTTTTAAATGTGCTCTTTATATACAATTCTTACTCACTTCAGTAAATCAACCACAAAGGGGATGAAATGAAGTTTGTATGTTTAACATAGCAAAGAAGCAGCACCATTATAGCATCAGAGACAGACAGACCGATCTATATTAACAATCGTATTAAAATGACTTCTGCAAATTGAGGGAACAACTGATTTTAGCTGCTCAAACGTGGCTTGTTTTGTAACTATAAGCGGATAAAAAATACAACATGTATAAGAGCAGAAAAACACTTGAGGATGGTAACAATAACTTTGCTCTCATCACACCACTCCATTGCTCAGTATTTTACGATAATGATTAAAGAAAAAAGCTCCATTTCTCTCAGCAGTGTCAGAGCACAGATTGAGAAAATGCATTTCTGAAGCCTGAATTTTTTACTAAAATATAATTGATTTAAAATGAGGGTTAGTTGTAGTACACGAGCTAGGTAATGTAGGTTAACGTTGGTTAACAGTCCCTACTCTACATAGTTTACGTACATTTTCATGAATACCTTAAACAAACATGTCTTGCAAACTAGCTAGCTAACATAGATGCCTAAATTATGCTTAACATGCAAAGAAAATGAAGAAATCAGTCAGGCGGGTTTTTTAAAATAAATATTTTGTTCAACAAGAGGATGTCAAACACAAGATTTGCTATGACTTCTGCCGTTCCTTCATCTGTTTGTCATCGTCCTGTTCATGTTTCTGTTAGGAACGCTGGACGATGGACATCTGACCGCTCGACTGTGTGCTCGTTGTTTCATCTGGATTTTGTTTCTTCTCTCCCATTTAGACTCATAATTGAGACCGACAGAAAGCAGCAGAAACAGAAAACAATCTGTCTTCCAAACCCATGCTCTTAGGGGCTTAATTGTCCCTCGTGGCCAAAACAGAGAGAGTTCCTCGACAGAGACATGCCTTTAATCCAGGGGAGATTTCAGACCTGCTAAATTGAAAAAAAGAAGAAAAAAAAATATGCGAGCAGGTGTGCAACAGTATGACGAATGATCATTTATTTTCATTTAATGACCGTGTCTGCTTACAGATTTATAAGATGATGATAATACTTTAATAAAATATTTTCATAAAAGAATATTTTATAAAAAAAAAAAAATTAGAACACAATTATAGCACCTCATCCAGCTGCTGCCTCATTTTTATGGAATAATTTATAATGAATAATTAATTTCATTTTTCATTTATTAAAGTTAAATGAATTTCTAATTAATTCATTAATTTACTTTTTATAGAACGTTTATAGTTTTATATGAGAACTGCTAAAAACGAGCACTTCCCCCATTTAAAAAAAAAAAAATCTTCTATGATCTGGCAATGGGAAGCTCCGCCCCTTCAGAAATCAACCTCAGTCAACTGAAGATAGGGTTATTTTATAACAAGACTCATAAAATGAGTAAAACAAGAAGATTGAGACCACAGTGTGAAGCACACAACAGACAATAGGAGCTTGGCCATGAAACAAAGAAATCTCAGAGCTTAAAGTGAGACATTAATCAAGAGCAAACACAAAACAGGTGAGTGTAATCAGAAGGGCAATAGCATGTGATTTGGAGTGCGTTTCAGTCAGCTCCCTCGTTCAGTAGTCAGGGCACTGATCAGGGAGTCGGCCATTTTAAGGGCTGTCTCAATCGCAAATTCCTTCCAGTGCACTAGTGTTCCCACAATGCACCGCAAAACCCAGGGAGCATCGATGCTCACTATGTTCTCTTACTGGAAATGGCGTCATATTTTCTGAAGCCTCTCAGCTTAAAAAAATAATTACGGACAAACTCTCAGCCAACTTCCTCTACAAATGTAAGCAGCTTGCCATCATTATCGTAGCTCTCAAATGACTACTTCCGTTAGGGATTTTTTACTTTTTTTGACGTCGTGTATACGGTTTGTGTTTTTAAGTGTTTAATGATTTCCACTAGCTAGCCTACGATCCTGCTTGAAGTACCATGACGTGTGATTAAGTTAACAAATTTATACGACATCAAGTTAGAAAGATATCAGTCCTGCCTGTTGTTGATAAATGCCTGATGTTTTACAACGCGAGTACATAGTCATGAGTGTCCTAATGCAGGACATTAAAAAAAGTTCCCAAACTTTTCCAGGGCAAGGCCCCCCAAATGTCATTAACATTTGACCGAGGCCCCCCTTTTGCAAGATGTCTTTAAAACACATTAAAAATACAGACTTCCGAATATATCCCCCTTTTTTATTAATAATTACATCTTACATCTTTACATTACATTACATTAGGAATCGATTGTGTGTGTGTGTTTGGTTGTCTGAGAGTAAGAAAGAGAAAACATGCTAGTGGGAGGGATGGGCTTGGTGGCTCCGACCAAATTGTTGAGGCCCCCCGGGCGCCCCCTGGCGGCCCCCACTTTGAAAACCACTGTCCTAATGTGACGTGAGCCAGGGTTCTTACTAGTGCCCTAACTCATGTAGACCATATACTGATTCACCACCTAGGGAGCTTATTGAGACGCACCCATGATCATGTCATGTCCAAGGCAGGAGAACCAGTACTGACCTGACAAAAGAAAACGTTATCTCAAGGTTGTTTTTTGGCACAATGGCACGAAAAGGGCCAGCTGTCACAAGGCTACCAAAATAATGTTGCTCCAACATGCTGAAAAATGCTCTGTAATACTAACATTACAGAAAGGTTTGTGTTGATGTTCTTACAACTAAAAACGTTAAGCAACAATCTTAGTAATGTTTATCAAGTCGATGTTTTACATGACGAAGTAAGACACTGTAATATAATAAATAGTAATAATTATCATGAATGTTCCAAACAATTGAATTTTTTTTAACCGTCAGCTTGTAATTTCTCGACCCGGTCAACCAGAAATGTGGTTAAATGCTAAATGAATTAAAGTTATTATTATTATTATTATTATTATTATTATTATTATTATTATTATTATTATTAAAGGTTTTATTTAAAACAGGTCCAAAATAATTCATATTTCAAAAAACTTCACTGCATAGCTAGCATTATGTCCACATGGAAACTTGGAAGTGTGTGTGTGTGTGTATCAGGTGTAGAAGGTGTTTTTTTTTGTCAGCAGGGTGTGTGTGAGCAGACTGAGATTAGCCTCCTCCGTCTCCGTCTCAGCAGGTCTGATCTGAGCGCACTGACACAACGGAGTGGAAAAAAAAACGCACAGCAAATCTGCCTCCCTGACCGGAATTTAATTAGCAAACATACGGCGCTGCAGTCGGACGTTTCAAAATCGTAAATAACACCGCCTGTTTTTTGCTGTCCTACAATGCAGCCCAGACACTGAGATTTATCCCTTTTGGCCAGTTTTTGTGAACAGTAACTCACGATGAAGGCTATAATGCGCTAATAAAATCGCAGTATTTCGGATAGATCTCTGGATAACAGCGTGATCGGTATGCAGCGGTAAAAAAGTGTAGCCGAGCTCAAGGTTACACATTTATCCCGTCAGAACAGAGGCTCAAAGTTTACAGATGTGTTTGCGCCTCTCATCTGAGTTATTCTAGTCGTGTAATGTGTTTAAATCATCAGATAAAAAAATAAACTGTACACAGTTTGACTAATTTGAGCTATATGTATACAGCATACAGTATGTTAGCTTGCTAATTAGTGAACTAGCAAGCTAACAAGCTAGCAGTTTCAACGAATAAAGTTTCATTAGCTTGATAGATAGAGCAGTCAGAGTTAAAACACAGCACATTTGAAACAGTATCTTTAATTCTCTCTGTAACAAACTTATGGTTTTGGACCACAATGTATGCTACGGTGTGTCTTAAGATGGCAACCAGGGTTAATCGGTGAGGGGGAGTCAGCGAGGGTGAATTAAAAACAGGACTGGAACACACCCTGGGTTTATTCCTGTCAAAACACCAAGGCTGAACACCTTGGTATATATATATATATATATATATATATATATATATATATATATATATATATATATATATACGTATATATATATATATATATGTATATATATATATATATATATGTATATATATATATATATATATATATATATATATGTATATATATATATATATATATATATATGTATATATATATATATATATATATATATATATATATATATATATATAAGGCAGCCTAATACAGTTTAGGCACACAATACAGTTTTTAAATGTTAATGTTATTTAGTGAAATAAAAAAGTTATCTAATATAAACTGGGTCTGTGTGAATATGTATTTGCCCCCGTAGTTACTAATTCCCCAAATCTATGAAAGTGCATTCATAATGGGCTTCAGCTGGACTAGACACTTCAAGGTCTGATTACTGCAAACCCTGTTCAATCAAATCAACATTTAAATAGAACTTTTTCAACAGCAGGAGGTAGGTTAAAAGATCTTACCCAGGAGCACACTATGCCAAAGTTGAAAGAAATTCGAGAAATGGTGAGGGAGAAGGTGATTTGAAATACATCAGTCTGGGAAGGGTTACAAAGCTATTTCAAAGACTCTGGGACTTCAAAGAACCACAGCGAGAGCCGTTATCTCCAAATGGAAAAACTCTGCACAGTAGTGAACCTTCCCAGAAGTGTCCAACCTTCCAAAATTCCTCCAAGAGCACAGCAATGACTCATCCAGCAAGTCACAAAAGAGCCAAGGACAACATCAAAGGAACGACAGGCCTCTTTTGTATCAATAAAGGTCACTGTTCATGACTTCACTATCAGAAAGACACTGGACAAAAATGGCTTCCATGGAAGAGTGGTGAGGTGAAAACCACTGCTAACACAGAAGAACATTAAGGCTCGCCTGAACACACCTTGATGATCCTCAAACCTTCTGAGAAAATGTTATGCGGACTGATGAGTCGAAAGTGGAACTGTTTGGAAGACAGGGGTTCCGTTACATCTGGTGTAAACCAAACACAGAATTCCACAAAAAGATCATCATACCTACAGTCAAGCATGGTGACAGCCTCGAAGAAACACAGACTGTGGTCATACTCTATCTTAATTTATTATTTATTTATTTTAAATGATTTAAGGTCTTAAATGAATGTTTATTTCCTAAATGTTTAGCTCTGATGTGTCACATGCTATGCCAGAAGAGAAGATTGAAGCTAAGGTCTCGACCACCAAGGAAATGCGACCTATGCATATAAATATTCATGAGCTCGTTTGCATATGTGTAGTGTGATAGGGTGAAGCCGATATGCATAAGGGGTGGAGATTAAAAACAGCAGAGCTAATATGCGAAAAGAAAATGCTGGTTTTATCCGCACTGTTTGGGAAAATGTTCACATTAAAGCACAAACCACTTGGATTTTACAGCAGTATGTATAGGAAAAGTGACCTTACAGCAGAGGGTACAAAATTACATCATTCTCCATCCAGGGTTCTGAAATGTTAGATTTACGGTTCCTAATTTCCTAGTTCCCCCAGTTGTCCTCTAGTATGTACTCTCTTTGTTTTGTGAATGTTTTTGTGAATCTTGATTTTTATTTTATTTGTTTTACTACTTACTTTCACTACACTTTGTTACAGCACCTTAACTTCTTTTCCATCTTATTAATATTTTAGACTTTTTTTTTATTATCTTACTTGGCCAGTAAAAAAGAATCAGATTTACAGCAACCTAAAATGATCCTAAATATCCGAAAGTCCATTTTCCCCCAAAAAAATAATAAAATCTGTGCATGCAGGAGTTTTTTGCTGTGCTTGGGATATTTTTGTGCAGTTTTTGCAGCTCCAGCATGATTTTTGATGATTTAGATACAGATAGTATTACAAGTGTGTGTGTGTGTGTGTGTGTATGTGTGTGTGTGTGTGTGTGTGTTTGTCCGTGCGTGCATGTGCATGCGCCCGTGTGCATCTGCTTCTCATTTGCTCTGAAGGTCAAGAGCGTGTCTGGATGCTGAAGAGGTTTTTTTTTTTTTTTTTCATTTCCTCGGGGCTTTCTCTCTCTCTTTCTCTCTCTTGTTCTCTCTCTGTCTCTCACACACTGCCATGACAACAACACCTCCCTGTCATTCATCATAAAACACACACTTAGTGAACAAATCTCACTCAGCATTGCCTAATTACCTTATCGTGTAAATGAAATTCACATTAGTGTACATCTGCATGTGGCTTCAGTGGAGAAAAATCTGTTTTAGAGCCATCTTAGACATTTTAGATGAACATCCTGAACCGTGATTAATGATTAGATTTTTAGATCAGATTCATTTAAAGCTACAATTAATTACAATATGTTGTGATACAGTACTGCACTGCAAATAAACCATCACAGAAATAATCCTGTGCTCCTCTTTCCATCAGAAGATAACGTAGAGAGGTGCCAATACTTTGTGTAGAGCAACAACGTGACCTGTATAGATAAACTGGCAGCTTGATGTATATTAAAATAAAGTCAAATCAGACAAACTGATCTAAAATCTGATGTAAACCCTTAGAAATGTAGAAGTTTTACGGTTGTTGCTCTGGAGAACCCATCTACGCAGAACCTTACAACACAGTGTTTTCCTATCAAATTGGATTCCAAGTAGAACCTATTTAGAAGCTAAGAACCATTAATTATACAATTATTGGTTATTATTATCTTTTAGAATCTGTCAGGAATTTAAAATATAGCTCTTGGTACTTGGGACACTCTTTTAAAAAAGGATTCTTCAAGAGATCTTTAGGGTTCATTGGTTAATTAAGGGTCCTAAGTGTACATATTAACTGGGTAAGTGTGCAGTACAAACTTCAAATTATTGCACTTTGTTTTCTTCTTAATACCTGGAACCTGTCAGGAGTTTAACTTTTAGCTAATCTGCCTTGGTCAGGTAAAACCCTTTCAGAAGGCTTAATTATCCAATGAATCCATGAATCCAAGAACCATTAAAGAACCCTTTTTTTTTTTCTTAACGAGTATTAAGTAGCTACCAAGAGCTAAATTTTAAACTCCTGACATGTTCTAGGTTTTAAGAAGAAAATCATGAGGAGAAATAACTTTTCCAAGTAATCCATGGACTCTAAGGGAAAAAAAAAAGGTTCCTCAAGTGTTCTTTAATGGTTCGTTGGATAATTAAGGGTTCTTAGCCAGTTCTACTTGGACCAAGACAGGTTAGCTAAATGTTAAACTCCTGACAGGTCCTGGTTATCAAGAAGACAATAACGAGCAATACTTATGTGTTAGTACCACACACTTGCCCAGCTCTCAACAAAAATGGTTTCTTCAAGGGTTCTTCAAGGGTTCAGGGGATGACGGGTTCCTAGCTTCTGATTGTTGTCCATTCTGACAGGAAACTATTGTTCAAGGGTTCTCCACAGCACCTTTAAGGTTCCCCACAGATGGAGGAAGAACTCTGAATAGGAGTTCTGAATTATTTAGGAGCATACATGGTCTGTTCAGTTACTGTACATATTTGGGCTATAAAATACCCTGTTCCTGTTTTTTTAGAACCATTTTCTGGGACTTTATCTAAGGCTCTAGTGCTCTCTAGTGGAGCTGCTTGACACCAGCCTCATGAAGAAAATCATGAATCACATGCTATAACCTAATACTTGGTGTTTACTTTGTAGATGATTGTCAAAAAAAACCAAACAAACAACAGATTAATTAAAGGAATATCGCTACACCTTATTCAGGATCTATGAATATGCACGATTATGCAAATTAGACAGATCCTCCTGTCCTTAATAATAACCTAATTTCACTAATGTTAGCTAATTCAAGCCGGTTTTATATTGAGATGTCCAACCACCTTGGGTCCCCAGAAGCCAGGCCTTCATACACAAATAACGCATGCTGAAAATGTAAATATCAATGTTAATACACCGAAATGATTTATATTGCTGTTATTTCAGTGACAACCAGGAGACACTGCTGCTGCATTACAACAGAGAAAGGAAGCTCAAGGATAATTGATGTAAATGTGTGCAATAGGTGAATAGGGCCCCATTACTATATTTTACCTAGGGGCCCCAAATCACTACATTTACAATGAACAGATTCTGTGACAGCAACATCAGGCCGAAAATCGCACATCGTTAAGGCGGCTTAAGTTAGCTAACCGGCTAAGCTCTAAGAATGGCCATACCCTCCACTGAGGTCACTGAGGTTCTGACCTTGGTATTTTTTCTGAGGTGTAGCCTATATCAGTGGTTTTCAAACTGGGGGCCCCCTTGGGAGCCGCCAGGGGGTGCCCGGGGGGCCTCAACAATTTGGTTGGAGCCACCAAGCCCATCCCTCCCACTAGTGTGTTTTCGCTTTCTCACGCTCAGACAACCACACACACACACACACACACACACACACACACACACAATCAATTCCTAATGTAATGTAATGTAAAGATGTAAGATGTAATTATTAATAAAAAAAGGGGGATATATTCAGAAGTCTTTGTATTTTTTATGTGTTTTAAAGGCACCTTGCAAAAGGGGGGCCTCGGACAAATGTTAATGCTATTTGGGGGGCCTTGCCATGGAAAAGTTTGGGAACCCCTGGCCTATATAAAAAAAAAAAGTTGTGAAATAATTGCCTTCTGGAAATCAATTTGTGCCAAAAGTATTGAACGTAACTTTTCAAGAAACAAACAAAAATATACAGTGAGAAAGAAGAAAAACGCTCTGAAACCGTGAACTCAGTGGCAAAAATTTGCCTTTTTTTTTTTTTTTTTTGCACATGTTAGGGATTTTATTCGTATATGATGTTTCCATCCAGCATTTTTATTTTTAAATGCGATATCCCAAAATTCTAATAAAAATACGTGGATGGAAACATAGCTATTTTCTCAGACAAACTTGTCAGAATGTAGCTAACGCTACCATAACAACCACTAATTTGTTATAATTAACTAAGTTAGCTAGTTTAGCATGCATATTCTGTGGCTAAATTAGTTGGTAGCACGTTATCATCCTCTAATCATCTAATCTCAGACGTGATTGGTCTAGAGATTATTTACTGACAGCACACAAAAAAATGAGCACGTCATAGCCCCATCCCAAATCCGTTTTTACAGAATTGCTGAAAGTATCTGCTTTTTTTTAATTTTTAATTTTTTATCAAACAACAGTCACGGTTCTTTTTTAAAAACGACTTTTTAAAGTTACTGTACTTGTGTTTGATCACCAGATGGCAGTGTGTTACTGCTGAACACCACTCAGGAAGCCTGATAATGATGGACAGTCACCTGAGCCAATTACTATTAATAGGGGGTGGGGCTTAATGTGACCAATATGAGCCATTAGACGGCAGTCATGTGATTATACTCAGGTTTCATGTGAGGTCCAGATGAATTAAACACTCAGAGACAACATGAATGATGATTTGGGAATGTATTATTAGCAAATATAAGATTATTAAGGCAGTTTTTTTTGGACATTTTTACTAAGTTTAATTTATTTTATTTTGGCAGAAAAGTTTGCTTTTAAAGAAATAAATATCTGCTTTTTAAAATATTGAGAAACTTTTGTTAGGGCATTTTTAACCGTGGGTTAATACAGAGAAAAATCAAGAAATTAAATGTTCTAAGAACTAAAGAACACACACACACACAGATCACAGTCACAGATCACAGTCACTCTAATGAAACACAATTGGTGTGTATATTGCAGACACACACTTTCTAATCTCTCTTAAACACACACACACACACACACACACACACACACACACACACTCATATACACACTATTTGTGTATTACAGACCAACACTATCTCATAAACACATTAATTGTATATATTACAGACACACACAATCTCATAAACACACTTTGTATACTGCATTTTTTATACTGCAGTCACACAAACAAATTGTGTATACAACACACACACACACACACACACAATTGTTTATATTACAAACACAATCTTATAAACATTTATTTTAATAAAAAATACACTGTAAATTGCAATCACACACACTGTGTATATCGCACACACACACACACACACACACACACACACACACATACACAATCTCGTTAAAACATTTTGTATACTGCATTTGTGAAAGACAGTTATTTTGCGCGTGTGTGTGGACTCCATGTTTGACTGACTTCAGTGTGTGTAGTCCTGTTACCATGGTGATCATGGAACCCCCAGTTTAGCATTCCAAGCCCTCTGATTGGCTGAAATCCTGTCATAGACATATCAGTATTGTCCAATAGGGGCAGAGCAGCACTGGTGCAGTTGCTATGGGCAGTGAGTGTGAAGCCTGGAATCTGTCTGTCTCTCTCTCTCTCACACACACACACACACACTGAGGTATTCACTGTCTGTGTGTGATTTTACGGCTGTGGTTGTAGACGGATGATGAAAGATGGGAGGAGACGAGGTCATGTTTCTGTATGTGATAAATAAAAGGACGCTCTGCAGATCCTAAAGCGTGTGTTTTATCTGAAAATCACACACATGCACAATGTAAAGTTAATGATGCACAGCTCTTGTCTCTTAATGATGCATAAATTGAATTAAAGGAACAGTTCAGCATCAGTATGAATCTCCACAATGTCCCCTTTACCTCAGATCTCATAGATCAGACAGGACGTGTTTCACGTCTGAGGTTTGCTTGTTTCAGTTCACACTAGTGCATTGATGCTAATGTAGCTAACAAGTAAAGAAAGATTATTCAGTCCGTATAGGATTTGCGCCAAAAATGCTTGATTCTGCTGGGGGTTTTTTCCCAAAAAATTTGCGATGCGACTTGCATTTGAGATTTTTGTGCTTTTTTTGCAGAAAACTACTCGCATCTGTGAAATGGCGATTGCACGAAATTGTTTAGCGTGCTCTTTCACAGCAATGTTTGTCGGTAAACGAGACCTTTTAGCTGTACTCGTGTTCGACGCGCGTGATTCGAAGAGGGCTTTGGATGAAGGTGCGTCAAGATGACGTCACATGATGCGTCACGGCCCAGATCTGTCAAAAATCTGTGGTGATTTTGAAAAATTGCACGCTCCTCAGAATATGATTTTGCGTTCATTTCTACGATCGCAAAATGCGTGCATTAAAAAAAAATCCCAGAGGGACTGATTAAATGAGACAGAGATTCAACTGATCGACTCTGGTTCGACTGAGAAAGAGATTCCACTCTAATGCGCTGACTCAGATCAACTCCGAGTACAATTTTTGCTCCTAAACTACCTCTGCAGCGTAGCGCTGCTTATGCTGTTATTTTTAAAGAAATTAGAACCACAGTGGCGGCCTCTAGTGGCAGACGGTGGAACATCGCGAGTTTGGTTTCATTCATTGAAGACAAACTTTGCAAAACAATTATTTTTTAAAAAAAACCTGCATTATTTGCTAACAGATGATTTGTGTGTTTTATTTTAATGAACAGTTGATTATGAGTTACAGTTTAGAGTTATCAGTGATAAGCCCCACCCCTTCTTTTCCGTCACACATGACAGGACAGGTGAGTTGATGTCATGGATCATCTGGCTCTTTTACTGTTTGATGTATTTGTGTTTCTCAGAGTAGGTTTGAGAGGCAGCTTGTCTAGCGGCAGTGTTGCTTTCGAGGTGCTACTACGGCGCTGTATCAGCTGCATCGCACATGCACAGGTGTTACAAAGTGAGTTTGCTTTGTTTAGCCTCCAAACAAAATTTCCATCATGTGTGCAATGAAAGCCTGGTGGGAAAGACCAAGCACCGGTGTGAATATTGCAAATATTTCACAATTCTAATTTATAAAACACACTCTTCAGAGCATTATGGTACACACCAGCTTTCCAAAGAGACCCCTGTTTCTGTCAGCTAGAAAATGGAGTCAACTGTGGAGGGCTAAAAATAGCTTGCAGTGTGTTGGCCTTGTTCCAAAACGCACACACATATATGCACTGCACACACATTCACATGTACACACAGTCACACATACACACACTCACACACACAAACGTACACACACACACACACTATAGCTGAAGTGCACTCCCACTCGGTCCTGATTGGCCATGCTGCCCTGAGTGGCAGAGAATGGCACACAGGGATTGGCTGCCAGGTTTTGACAGACAGGTGAGCCGTGTGCACGTGCATGAGTCTGCGACCGTCTGAGCATCGGAGAGAGGAGAAGAGGAAAGAAGGAGGGAGGAAGAGGAGGAGGAGGAGAGGAAGAGGAGACAGGTTCGGGTTCAGGGAGCAAAGGATCAGTGGAGCGGAGGAGGAGAAGAAGACAGGACTTTTTTTTTAAAAGGGAGAGGACGAGGAGGTGGGGAACTGCTGATGTCTATTTCTGTGGCTCTGCAACATGAAGACACCTCCTGCATGTGTGTGTGTGTGTGTGTGTGTGTGTGTGTGTGTGTGCGCTCATATGCATTCATAAGCATAATTTGATTGTATGTTAATTATCATTAAATTATCATTATGCGTGTGTGTGGGTGTGTGTGTGTGTGTGTGTGTTCCATTACGATGCAGATGGCATCTATATTGATCTATAAAAGATCATGCATGAAACACACACTTCAATCATGCATTTTGCACGTGTGTGTGTGTGTCCTTGTCTAGTGCAGGCTTTTACGGTGGGTTGCGGAGTGTGTGAATGTGTGCATTAAGCTGCTAGCTACACACTGACCTACATTCACTGGTTAATCACCATGCTGGGCTACAAACCACTAACATGTCATTCTGTAATGCAAAGCTCTTTAAAACACATGCACACACACACACACACACACACACACACACTCTCGCTCTGTTTCACCGCAAATCCATAAATCAGAATCTAAACCTCTCTCCCACGATGCATCACTGCAGGTTGAAACATTTGTAGATGTCCCTTTCAGGAGCGTAATTAACGATCCAGAGTCTCAGCCAATCACACGCTCTCTTTCTCGCTCTTCTGGAACATTAATCAGGCGTCTTTCTCTCACTTGTGGAACGGAGATTAGTTGTTGTATTCTTGTCGGATAATTAGACACATTTTTTGCTCTCTAGAAGGTTTATTTTACATTAGTCTACATGTAATGTTGTTGCGTTCCTTTGTATTCCAAACTTGGGAAAATGATGTGCAGTGGACAGGGCGTGTGAGTTGGAATTCCCACTCGGGAAAGATGAATACAGTCACACTTCATGAGGTTTTATTCTATAAAACAGGGTTTGTTGTTTTCAGTTATGAATAATTTGCTGTAACAGTGTTCTGTTTTGGGATATTGTGACTTATTAGATACCACAACTTACTGTAATGTAACAATGTAGTGTTGTTTTTGAGCTGTTGTTAAGATTAACATTGTTCGTTTGTTAGGATTATTTGCCACATTGTTATGTTGTGTTATTAGGATGTGATGTGTTTTTGTGCTGTAGGATTGTTAAAATGTAACTGGTGTTGTGCTGTAACGTTGTTAGTACGTAACATTGTTAGGGTGTAACATTGTTGTGTTGTAACATTGTTAGGGTGTAACATTGTTGTGTTGTAACATTGTCAGGATGTAACATTGATGTGTTGTAACACTGTTAGTCTGTAACATTGTAATATTGCATTGTAAAATTGTTAGGGTGTAACATTGTTGTGTAGTGTTTTAACTTGTTAGGATGTAACATTCTTGAGTTGTAACATTGTCAGGATGTAACATTGTTGTGTTGTAACACTGTTAGTCTGTAACATTGTGTTGTTGCATTGTAACATTGTTAGCGTGTCACGTTGTTAGTATGTAACATTGTTGTGTTGTGACATCGTCAGGATTTAACATTGTTGTGTTTTAATGATGTTAGGATATAACATTGTTGTGTTGTAACTTTGTTAGAATGTAACATTGTTGTTTTTTAAATTATGTTAGGATGTAACATTGTTGTTTTGGTACATTGTAACAATGTTAGGATGCAGCATCATTGAGTTGTTGCATTGTTACATTGTTAGGATGTGGCATTGTTGTGTTGTAACAATGTTATTATGTAACATTGTTAGGGTGTAACATTGTTGTGTAGTGTTTTAACTTGTTAGGATGTAATACTGTTGTGTTGTAACTTTGATAGGATGTAACACGGTTGTGTTGTAACATTGTCAGGATGTAAAATTGTTGTGTTGTTGCATAATAACATTGTTAGGGTGTAACATTGTTGTGTTTTAACTTTATTAGGATGTAACATTGTTGTGTTTTAATTTTGTTCGGATGTAACTGTTGTGTTTTTGTGTTTTAACTTTGTTAGAATGTAACATTGTTGTTTTAAAATGATGTTAGGATGTAACATTGTTGTTTTGGTACATTGTAACATTGTTAGGATGCAGCATCATTGAGTTGTTGCATTGTTACATTGTTAGGATGTAACATTGTCAGGATGTAACATTGTTAGGGTGTAACATTGTGTTGTTTCATTGTAACATTGTTAGGGTGTAACATTGTTGTGTTGTGCTTTAACTTGTTAGGATGTAACGTTGTTGTGTTGTAATGTTGTAAGAACGTTTCTGATCACAGTTAAGCGTCCCATTTAAACAGAATTTGGGTGAACAGTCAAGCTAGTGAAAGCTAACCTAGCGAGAGTAGCTACTGTGAGGTCGAATCCTGATTCCCTGCTGGAGTGGAGTTACAAGCGGAGTCTCAGACAAAGGGCTGTGGATTAGGCATGCTCATTAGACTATTAGGCCAGGCCCTTTAGGACAGTTCTTTAGTAGAGTTCAGCTGATGTTTGATCTGTCACCATATTTCAATCTTATTTAAACTTTGCTAGATGTTTGATATAACAACTGTACTCATCATGTTGTTGGTTCTACAGTAGCAGGAGCCTTATGTCCTGTAAAGTGAGCACACAGGAGTTAAGTGTCACCTCACCACACACACACACACACACACACACACACTACAAAACACACGGTTTGTCTTCATTATTCGAAGGCACAGCCTCTTGCAGAGTGTTGTGGTAGAAGATTTGAGGAAACTGCGTTCAGACAAAAAACACTCATGACGTCACGTAGGAGACTGCGGCTTCCTGCCACTCACACTTCACATCGCACTGACAAGAAGAGCGGGTAAATGAACGAAGTCACTTTACTACATGCTCTCTGGTGGGCAAACGTTAACTCGAATTATAACTCTGTCAAGCTTGCTAGCAAAGTAACAAAGATGAATGTCACACGAACGAGTTTGTGATTGGCTGATCAGGTTTAAGGGTACTTCCTTCCCTTGTTGTTCCAGAGACTCCTGTCACTCGCTAGGTTAGCTTTCCAGTCAGCCATGAAAACTATTGTGTTGTACAATTAACACCAGTAGTGGTGATGTCACATGATCAAGGAGCTTGTTGCATCGCCGTGTGTTCAAAAGTGTATCAGAAACCGGAACGTGTGTATACACTGGAGTGGCATAACAATTCTGAAGCTCATGGCCAGAAAAGTGTACAAAAGATAGCCATGGGTGGAGCTTCTAAGGCTGAAATGCCCCACCCACTTGATGGAATGTTCCATTTGTGCAAATGTTCGGGGAAGGGGGCCGGCATAAACTTATAAACTAGCAACTTAAAATGCATTAGTGAGCCATGATGGAGATTCGGTGCCACCGAAGTGTGCGTGGATCAGTAGTGTTAAAATGCACACACACATACACACACAAACACACACACAAACTACAGTGTGACTGGAGAATACAGTGATTTGTGTCTCCATTTACCACTGGAAGGTGATTTCTTTTGTTTTACATGGCAGTGTGATGGAGAGAGCATGTGTGCACAGGCGTGTGTGTGTGTGTGTGTGTGTGTGTGTGTGTGTTTGCTGACTGAGCGAACTTAAAACTTCATCCATCACATGTACAGTGCTGCAGTGTCTCCTCCTGCTGCAGAGCTTCAGTGAGCAGAAGGGCTATAACGTGTGTATGTGTGTGTGTGTGTGTGTGTGTGTGTGCGCGTCAGGTGAGGTTGTCCTGCCAGATTGATCGAGTGTGAGGGGAGTAGAGTGTGTTGCTGGTTTCCTTGGAAACGCATACTGTATACCAAAGGTGTGAATGAGCGAGAGAGAAGAGAGAGAGAGAGAGAGAGAGAGAGAGAGAGAGAGAGGAGAAGACTGAAAATACATATAGAAATAGATTTAGAGAAACAGGCAGAAAGACAAAGAAAAATAGAAACAGGTAGATGGACAGATATGAAAATGTATAGACAAGAGAGAAAAAGATAGAGGGACAGAGACAGAAGAAAGAGGGATAAACAGACAGAAAGCAACTGAGATTGAGACATATGGAGAAAGAGACAGACTGATAGACAGAGAGACAGAAAAAAGGCAGAGAGAGAGAGGGAGAGAGAGAAAGACATACAGAGAGAGAGGTGACAGAAAAGGAGGAGCCAAAGAGCTGCAAGCTGATTGGCTGGTAAAAATGGGCGGAGATTCTTTTTTCCCCCCAGCCTCTCTCTCTCTCTCTCTCTCTCTGTTTTTTTTTTTTTTTTTTTTTTTTTTTTGCTTTCTCTTTCCCAGCCATCCCCTTCCTTTCTTTGTCTGTCTGCTGGAGGGGGAACAAACAGGGTGGAAGAGAGAGAGACAGAGAGAGCGCACGCAAGAGAGAGAGACAGAGAGAGAGTGAGACAGAAAGTGGGAGTGAGGGGAGGGGGAGAGGGGGTGAGTGTGCAGGAAGAAAGGAAAGAAAGAAAGAATGAAGGAACTGCAGTCATCTGTGTGACACCGTCTGTCTGTCAGAGTAAGTGCTGCCTGTGTGTGTGTGTGTGAGAGAGAGAGAGAGAGTGTGTGTGTGTGTGTGTGTGTGTGAGAGAGAGAGAGTGTGTGTGTGTGAGTGTGAGTGGCGGCTGTTTAAAGGGACTGAACTCGGCTGCCATTATCTGCAGGCGTCCGGAAGCGTGTGTGTGTGTGTGTGTGTGTGTGTGTGTGCGCGCGCGCGCGCGTGTGCATGCATGCATGCATGCATGCAGGTTCTCTCCTGTGTGTATTCATCATATGCAACAATATAAAAATGCAAAGAAGATACAGATGATTGCCCACAATGCCGTGTGTGTGTGTGTGTGTGTGTGTGTGTGTAATATGATAGCAGTGTAATAGTGAATGCAGGAAGTGAGCTTATTACCTCCGCTTATCATGATCCTGCCCTCACAGTGTGTGTGTGTGTGGGTGGGTGGGGGTGTGAGTGGAAGGAGAAGTTATAAATAAATATATAATGCAGTACAGTCATTTTTGCACAATATGTATTAAACTATTTAGTTTTTCTCTAAATACTAACACACACACGCGCACACACAATAGCAAAATAAAATATCGTGAAACAATAAATGTATTGAAATTATCATTAATAAATTTTACTATAAATTTAAGTTGCTTTTAACAAATGTAAGGTGAACATACACTGAATACACTGTGGATAAAGTTTGTGTGAAGATTGTTGCTAGGCGATTGGGTGACAGACACCAAACAGAAGCTAGCTAATGGCTGAAGTATCAAAGTGCAGCTAGCATGTCTTCTATACAGGCAGGGGAAAGACACAGTGACAGTGAAAATGTAACAGAAATATCCGGAATGTCAACATTTACCTCAGATGTGTAGGTTAAATTACTAGGAAAATCTCAGAATGCCTGAAATTACACTGTAATAATACTTAGCATCAAACGCTAAATAATATTCCATATTCCATGGCTTCTGTCGTTTTGATGCCAACATTGCTGAGCTGTCTGAGGATTAACAACAGTAGCAACAAGGGAGGAGCTTCAAGGTTTTTCTGATTGTACTTTACGCGAACGCGTTGAAATTCTAGCTAGCTTGATTGTCTTGTGACGATTATTTGACTTGAGGTCTTATATACTGTTTACTTGGCAGATACGTTCTGATACGTTCCAGGTTTTCCTGAATGTACTCAATGTAGAAAAAGATTTTAGCTAGCTAGAAATCTAGCTAGCTTCCACCCCCCCCCCCCCCCCCTGCAAAACGGCAGTCGTCTGAGTTGAGTGTTCTTGGTCCTCAGACCTTCCGCAGTGGCATTATTTCAGCCATTGATAAAAGATTAAGTTCTACCAAAGCTTACTAAGTTAGCTGATATTTACGTTGTACTGTACATTCCAAAAGTTAGCGAATGCACTTCCGAAAGTCTGCTGCTACACGTGTGTGTGATGTGTTTGGTTGCCTGCATGTTGCATCCTCGACTCCTTTCAGAGAACCGACGTAGGCGCAGGGTGTCGAAATGAACATCCGGAGTCGCTCCCCCAGAAATCAGTGGGATGTACAGTAAACCTACCCCCTGTCCAATACTCACCCCTAAAATTGGTTTGTTCTGGAAAGTTTTCCTCAGTTTATATATTGGTTTGCTCGGTTTGCCAAGCCTTTCTTCTTCTGTAAACGTTAAACTGGGGCGTGCTGATTTCAATCATCAATTTGACTAAAGACAAAGTGCTTTGCTTGCGGCTTTCGCGTCACACCCTCGCACACATAACAAACCATCCTACACACAGTGAAGCATTTGCAGTTTATGGGGTGGTTCCTGGACACACGCTAATGACATAGTCTGAGATTAAAGTCAAAATAGAAACTTTGGTGCAGTACCTGTGTGTGAATGTTGCGATGATTCTAGGATGTATTCCTATTGGTTTATTTACACACATTCAATTGTTTGTACTCGAAGCAGTAGAACAGGAATCCCCGCATGTGTGTGTGTGTGTGTGTGTGTGTGTTATTGTGTTTTGTTGCCTGCATGTTGCGTTCTGATGATGAACTCCCGAGTCAGTCCAAATCCTTGGTAACTCGATCCCCTTGCCCTTGACCAGTGCTCTCTTACTCCTAAATCCTTCTCCCTCCCCCCTCTCGTCCTCTCTTTCTTTCCTTCCGGCTCTCGGTTTCCCTGTGTAGTTTTCTCTCTGCTCCGCCCCCTCCCTCTTCTCATGTGCTATCGGTTTCAGGAGATTGAGCTCGGTTGGAGATTGTTCTCTTTGTCTCGGTTCAGTCTGAGCTCTCGTAGTCGTCTCGCTGTCTCGCAAAAGTGCAAAGTGAGACAGACATGGATACAGATACCTCAAACTAAGTTTGTATTGATGAACATTAAGAGTGTATGGGTTCATTACCGGGGATGCCCTGATACAACCCTGGCTATTTTTATCATCTGGGGTTGAAGTTGGACTTAGTAAATGAAGGAGCTCTGCTTCTTTTAGCAGTGTGCTAGTGATAATTACCTTCAGATTCTTAGCTGGTATAAACCAGTAACCAGAGCCTCAATGTGTTTATGCCAGTGTAGGTTAGTGTGCCTTTATGATCACATCTGCAGCAGAAGTAGTTACTTTTCCACAGGAAATTAACACCACTTCCGTCTCACCTCGTTCCCATGCCAACTACACTATGCACCTGCCCACACACAGTTTTTCACATACAAATACAGGGTTGCATTTCACCTCCATTTAAAAAAGCTTTAGGCCACGCCCCCTACCTGAGCCTGATGCTTGAGCTTTCTGAGGAAGAAAGTGACTTGACTGTTTGTAGCTCTGCGATAGCCTTTTCTCCATATTTGTAGATAACAGGGTGACATACAGAGTCAGAAACCACATCAGCCATTGTGTTTGAGATGCTAAACAGCAGCACAGTTAGTGCATCATGCTAAACTGGAGGCTGTGAGTTTCCACTACTTTCCACTATAGCGCTAAAGAAGCAAACTTTAAACACAAACATGCCTCAGCTGATCAGCTACATTTGGGGTTTTAGTAACGAAACAGCAGGATGTTAGAATCACGAAGAGGGAGGACGTGTCCGCAAAATTGTGCATGAAATAGATCCAGTTTGATCCATTGGTGATTAGTCGATCATTTTTTGGCTTAACGTGTTCATTTTGCACTGTCTGTAAATCTTAAAACTATGCAAAGGACACCACATTGTACGATGCCCGTAGTTTAGATCTAGCGCACGAAAGAGGTCTTAGGAAACCCTTAAAGGTTCTAACTCTGCAACAAAGGATTCCCTTTCAAATACCCTTCCTCTAGGATGCTGCGAACCCTAAATTATCCATATAAATCTCAAGGAACCTTTTAAGGGTATATAATCAAAAAGCCATAATGTGTTAGTGCTTAATTTGGGATAAGTTTTAGTGTGTATGTATGTGTGTGTGTATGTGTGTGTGTGTATGTGTGTGTGTGTGAGAGAGAGAGAGAGAGAGCGAGAGAGAGAGAGAGAGAATGTGCAAGACAGAATCTTATTGGTTGGCTGTTGGTGTTACGAGGGGAATGTGTGAGCTTGCCACTTACTGTACAAGCAGAACTCTTCACAGCGTTAAATAGGAAACTAGGAAAACACACACACACACATAAACGCATGCCGTGGCCTCATTCCTCTCATTCTTCTCCTGCTGGTCCGTCTCGCCTCCACACTCTGATAATGTCTCTGACACAGCAGTGACATTCATGCGCTTATCAACTCATTGCACACACACTTCAGAAGATCTTGTGTGTGTGCGCATGTGCGTGTGTGTGTATCTGTTTCTTGTCATGGTTTGAGTCATGATCGGAAGGGTTTGGTGGTGTGGTTTTGTGTGGTGCATTTGGTAAAGAAGTGGGGGAAGAGAGAGAGACGACGAGCTAGAGAGGTTTTCCAAAATAAACACAGCTGTGTGGGTATAACAAACTTGACTACATACACCCACAACCGGGCAGTGCAAATGACATGTGTGCGCGTGTGTGTGTGTGTGTGTGTGTGTGTGTGCGCGTGTGCATGCTCTATTTTGGTTCCAGTTCCACTTCCAAACAATGGCTTACTGTTAACGATTTTCCTCTTGCTCCGTTTCAGGACTGGAAGTGAAGTCAGGTGCTGTTGTTGTGGTGTCACACTTCTGCACTGGAGGGATTCCCACACACACTAGTGTGGTGAGTTTTTATTCGCAGATTGGATGCTCACTTCCCTGTTCTGAATGTGTAGTCTGCAACAACATTCTCCGTGTGTTGCCTCAGGCTGGATGTATCACACAGAGCACCAGTATTCTGGCCGGTACTCATGGGACTCCTTCCCCTCTGGCGGTTCCAGCAGGGCTTCATGGGCTCCCGGCTCCAGCCGCCACTTTCCCCCTCCATCCAGGTATGCTTTCTAGTTACCAAAATACTGTCATTCATACACCACTGTACTCATGTACCTTCTCGCCGTACGTACAAAGGAGCAGTGGTGGAGGGTACCAGTCAACCCTGAGCCATGCGTCAGGAAGGAACTATCACAAAGCTTATAACAACAGGTCAGTCCGAGTCTAGACAATACCATTCAGCAACTTTCATGATATACTTTAGCAGACAAGTGGTTCAGCCACTTATACATTTTATTTGCTGTAATCTTTTAAATTTTCTGCTTGCCACCAGACCTCCGGAGTTCAGCAGGCACAGAGTTCACGATCACCCCAGAGAGAGGGGGCCAAACAGTAGAGATCGGGTCACATCATGGTCTTGGGGTTTGAATCAGCACCAGAACCCTGACCGGGCCGCTATGAATGGATACAGCTCAGGATGTGGAGGACGTGTTCCCAGTAATCAGCCTCCAAGGGTGAGCAAGGGTGAAATATAGAGAAATTTGTGAGCCTGTATGCAACCACTGAAAAAATTAGGAAACTTTGTTATTCATACATTCACTTTCAGTAACTGCTTTATCCGAGTCAGGATCTGGCACCTATGCCTGGAACACAGGGCAGGAATATGCCCTGGATGGAACTGGTTTCTGGACTCGCCTAGTACTGGCAACACAATGCTAATATTTCCTGCAACACAATGCTAATATTTCTGTTTTGGTATTACCAAAACAGAATACACCTCAATGTTATTACATATTTCATTCCATAGTATGGAGGCCCTCACCAGCAGCACCGGACTCCAACGGCAGACAGATGGAGTCCGGTGGCCTCGTCCAGATCCTTTCAAAGTCCCTCACTTAAACGTCCAGGCCCCCGAAACCCCTCACCATCGAGAGATGATTGTCCGAGCAAGAGGAGCAAAAGCGTCAGCTCACACCAGGTCAGTGACCCTTTTCTTTAACCTAGCCTTCATATATGTCTGTGAAGGTCTTCAGTCCTTACTGCATAATTTCTCCCCTCTTCCACATGGTTTTCCAAGTTATTATGGCTCACACCTATTGAAGAGAAGTATCTTAGCACCATCTGCTGGTCAGTTTAAGAACCGCTTGGGTAAGATTGATGTATTCCTAAATAGTTTGTTCTTATTTATTCCTCAGCAGGCTCTTCCCTCCAAAATGAAGCACCCTATGCCTATGAATCACCCTTCCTTGTCTCATCTCCCTCACACTTGTAGCCCTCCATACCGCAGTGATGCCCAGTGGAATCAGTCAAATAAGAGACAGTCTGCTTCAGGCTTTCAGGTCAGTCACCAAACGTCCAAATTTCCTCCTCATTTCCTCCCTTGTTTTGGTTTCCCTTAAACTAAGCCTGTTATTATCTCAAAAAGAACATCTAAATATTCCCACTCTGTTCCTGTTTCAACAGGATTCTAGTCAGTCCAACAGCAGAGATCACCTACACAGGATCTATCCAATGTTCTCGTCTACACTTGGTGGCCCTGGCCAAGATTTCCACAACTCAAAGTCCCATCACTCTTACAGCCACCAAACCTATGATCACCTGGGACCCTATGGAACCAAAGGGGACTGGGAGTGTTGTGTTCCGTCCTCACCAGCAAACCTCACCAGAGTGCCTTATAGCCCCCAGCATCAGCCTCCAGCGGGCCCACACAGGCATCCAGTACCTCATGCCAGCCGTGGTTCACCCACGCCAGCCTGGAAGGACAAGCAGAGCAGTGTGAGTGCTGTCATGCCTCATGAGCCATTTAAACCACCTTAAGAGCTTCTATCTTTGGATTTTTGTCCAATCATAGGGAAGAAGTGCGAGCAATCGTATTTGCTCCAGGATGGACTTTCAAATCCGTCAAGCCCTTAGTGAGTAACTAAGGGCTTAGGGTGTTGTAAGATCAGCACTTATCTAGTGAGCTTTGAGTGATATGTTTGTTTATCCTAAAATGTGGTCTGCTTCTGTTTCTGCACAGGAAACCAGGCGCTCTGGTCTAGGGCCTGAAGAGCGGCAGCAACTGCAAGGGTTGAAAGAGGGAGGACGGCATCACAGCACTCCAAAACACACCCAGCTCCGTTGCAGCCCTGAAGGCAGAAGTGTGCGACATGGCACCACCTGCGGGAGAGCAAGCCTGTCCCCAAGCCCACAACCTAGGTTCAGCTCTCAGAGGCTAGAGGGGAAGAAAATCAGGGTTTCTAAACACCGAGCTCCATCGACTTACACTAAGCCCAGCTACTCTAACCATGGTGGCCAGGAGAGCCCAATTCGTCGGCTGGACACAGACATGTTAAAGCATGTTGAAACCAAGAAGAGACACAGAGAGCGAGAGAGAAGACAAGAGAGGAAAGGGGAGGAGGGGGCGGATGAACGAAAGGCGAGGATACTAAGAAAACTGGAGGCAAAGAAAAAGAAAAAGGAGAGGCAAGAGAAAAGGCGTCACCGGGAAAGGAAAGGAAGCCATAGAAAAGGAGAGACAGATGGACAGTCTGAGAGAAAAACAAAAGATGAGAGGAAAAGAGCAAGGAAAGCAGAGAGAAATGGCATGAAGAGAGGGGAGAAGGACCATTTAAGAAGAGTAATGTCTCCCCAGACTCCTTCTTGTGACTCACTGGGTAAAAGTCCAGACTCTGCCATCCTTGAGTCTCCGCCAATGGCAGCTCCTTCAGACACATCACTGTGTATTCAAAAATACACAAAGCATGAAGAAGAGGAGGAGTCCAACTGTGACTCTGACTCTTCACACACCTCAGGGTTCATTTCGCCCTCCACTCCCCCTCCAGCAAATCAGAACCATCCGCTTCGGTGTCAATCAAAGGACATTGCCAATACCATAACCTCAGAAAGTGACAACAGCCTGCCATCCTCTGAGCCTACAAGTCCAAACACCAGCAGTTTTGGGACTCAAGACAAGCAGCTTCACCAGGAGGACATTACCTCTGAACCACCTGCTAGCAATGAGCAGGAGTTGCCAGTGTTGGTTCGCTCCAATTGTTTAGAGGTAAAAGTTCCTCAGCCTGAGGAAAAGAACCAACATGCTCCAGACCTGCTACCTGCCCACAGCAATTCTATGGAGGACCATCTGAGACTGGATCCCTCAGCTAGTCCCCCGGTACTGAGCTGGCAGGGCTCCCCTGTTTCAGATATCAGCGAGGAAGAGGAGGATGTAGCAGGGGCCAACATAGATGGAGTGATCAGGAGACCAGTCCTCCAGCCAAGCCCCACTCATTCTTCTCCAATCCGAGGCCTAGAGGAAATCTGGAAAGAACCAGGTCATTCCTTAGGTCTGGACTACTGCCACAGTGACCTGGCCAAACTGTATGGCATTGCTGAGCCTTCAGATGTTGTGGAGGAAGAAGAAGACAAAGAACCTATGGAAGAGCAGCAGGACAGTAGCACAACAATCTCTCAGGGACCGCATCTGCATGACACTGATGGTACCTTGGCCTCAGACAGCCATAAATACACCTACAGAGGTGGCCCCTTTGGTCGGCCACCTCCCAACACAATGACTGGGGTCAAATACTCTTCCTCACTCTCACTGGGACCAGAGATACACCCTCCAGAGCAGCACAGTCCGCCATCCATATCCCCAAGAGCTGTGTCTCCAGTTGCCGTGCCCTTGACCAGCCTTTCCCCTTCCATATCTACCTCAGATCTTTCAAATCCTGACACCAACATGCAGGCAAATGAAGAGAAAAAAGAGTGCAGAGTTGTTCAGAATGAAAGCGATGACCTGATCGAAGATGTACAATCATTAAAAGAACCAATCTGTACCTCTATAGTGAAGGAGGATGAGGTCAAGGTGTTGCCGTCCACCTTGTTTCCTGCTACCTTGCAGGCTAAACTGGCACACAGCTGTGAGGTGCTGCTGAAGCAGAGCTCCAGTACCCTCTGTTCGTCAGAAGTGAACAGTGGAAAGGAAAAATCTAAAACCAAGCTACAGAAGAAGAAGCGAGGGCAAGGCAGGGACATAAAGAGAGAGCAGCAGAAGAATCAGAAAACAAAATCTGACAGCAGCGGTATAACAGAAGAGCCAAGAACCAGAGAGGGAAGACATAAAAAGCAGAAAAGGAACAACAAAAGTAGAAAACAGCATTGCTCGTCAAGTGGTGAACCTGTCAAACAACTTGCCAAGGTCTGCAACAAACAAGAGGTAGCAGAGAGGAAACCGACGGAGACGGAGCAGGATCAAAGGAAAGGGGATAAGGAGATAGTCAATGCTAAACAGGAGAACAAGGATGGAGATGCAGGAATGACAAAAACAACCTCCTCCAGCGGAAGTGACTCCAGTACAGCTCCAGCTGTTCAGGTTCTGTCCTCTGTGCCACTGAAAGAGCTAAAGATTCAGCTGGTGAAGCTCAAGATCAGTGGGAGGCGAACCTTCACTGCCTCAGAGTTTGAGCAGAAGAGGATCCTGCTGAAAGAGATTAGCATCAACAACAGTGCAGAAGATATCATTAGAGCCTGCAAGTGAGTGTTGCTACTTGTTTGGGCTAGCATCTTCAACCGGTAACATCTTTAGGTGGAAAAGCCTCTTAAGCTGTAACAGCGTCTTTACATGGATCTTTCGATGTACCAATAGTACCAAGTTTAGCTGGAATTCCATTTTAGAAGAGGATATAATATTTACCTTTAGACCTTTACCTGGGTAACATATCAACTTTACCTGACTAGCATCTGTATAAGGAAATAGCATTGCTAGCTACTTTAGCTTGAGTAGCACCTTGAGTTGTTAGCTGCACGTCACTTTAATTACTAGCTTCATGCATGAGATGGATTAGCATGTATTTGAAATAGCTTCTGTGGGTGTAATAACATTGTTAGCTAAACAGGGCCTTTAGCTGGAATAGCATCTTTACCTAAGCAGAACATCACTAGGCTAACATGTTTATTTGGACTAGCGTCTGTAGGTGTAATAGCATGTTTATCTGGAATGTCATGCATTTGAGCTGATTAGCATCTTTAGCTGTAAAATAACCATTTAGCTGGACAAGCATCTTTTCCTGAGCAGAAAAGCATATTTTGCTGGATTCTGTTTTAATTCTGTGTGTGTGTGTCTGTCAGAGATGCAAAGGTGCGAGGTCGTTTCCGTGAGTCCTATCTGCTTCCTTCATTGTCTGTGAAGCCCGTGCTGAACGTCGCGTCTCCTATTCCTCGAGAGAAGCTCAACCCGCCCACGCCCAGCATATACGTAAGCTAGAGATTTCACCTTTTCACATGTTAGAAACCTTTTATGTGTTTATTAGGGGATGTATAATCTCCCTGTCTGAATCTGTGCGTGTGTGTATGTGTGTGTGTGTGTGTGTGTGCGTGTGTGTGGGTGTTTCTAGCTCGAAAGTAAGAGAGATGCATTTTCTCCGGTGCTGCTCCAGTTCTGCACAGATCCCAAAAACCCGGTTACTGTTATCCGAGGCCTGGCAGGATCACTCCGACTCAGTGATGACACACACACACACGCACACACACACACACACACACACACAGGCAGTGAGACACATCATCAACCAACGTACCTGATTAGTCGCAACACTGTCGTGCCTTATAAACCAAAGCTTATAGCTACCAATTTAGCATGGTTCACGAAATATACATTTTAATTCATAACACAGTGGCATTTCCTTAATCCTGATGCTTTAAAAAGGGTTTTATTTATTCGTTAACTGTCTCTTTGCTGTAAATAAACCACAAATAACATGAACGTATGACATCACCACTAGATTTAGTATCAAATACTATTTGAATGTTCAAATACATTAGCTAAGCTTGCAAACAAGCTAGACACAGCAATAGCATTAACTAGCCTGCTAAAAGCTTAGCTAATATTTCTCCAGCAGCAGATATTTGATGTTATTAGCCAGTCAAGTTTGCTAAAGTTAGGTTAAATATTTATGTAATTCAAATTACTAGTCAATTTAACTAGCATGCTAGCTAACATTAGGTAACATGACAATGTTATATTGGCATTGACTAAACAGGGATCTGCTAGGTTTTAGTGGGAGAGTGTTAGATCTCTCCGATGTCAGATCTCTCTCTCTCTCTCTCTGTCAGACCTGGGTTTGTTCTCCACTAAGTCTCTGGTGGAGGCGAATGCCGAACATGCTGTGGAGGTGAGGACTCAGGTGCAGCAGCCGGCTGACGAGAACTGGAACACGACCGGCTCGGCTCAGACGTGGCCGTGCGAGAGCAGCCGATCTCACACCACTATCTCCAAGTATGCTCAGTACCAGGCCTCCAGCTTCCAAGAGAGCCTACAGGTACACACACACACACACCACACACACACTACAGTGTTTATTCCATTGGAATGTTCAACTGTAGGAAGTGAATCAAACATTCCATGAAAATCAACACAGGATGTGAGAACGCAAAAAAAAAACATGCAGTGGAGCACAATATCAAACCGACCAGGAAAATAAAAATTAATTAAAACATTATCATTAAGGGTGCCAATCATTTCGTAGTTCTCTGTGAATATATTTTAACTCTACGGATCGTTACAAGCTTTTAAAGCGCAGATCAAACCTAAAATTGAATGGGAAGCCCTTGTTTTCTGGTCAGGACTTGTTTGTGTTTTAATCATCCCACAGGAAGAGAAGGACAGCGAGGATGAAGATGAAGGAGAGGGAAAAGAAGAATCAAAGTCAGACACTCCAGCCAGTGACTCTTCCTGCACACAGAGGTGTGAAGATACCTCGTTCAGTCATCCGTTTATCTATAAGTGTCCTCTAATGTTCTTCATAGAGGTGTGTGTGTGTGTGTGTGTGTTTGCATGAGGTGTGTAAGCTGTTTGCTTCCCTCTCGTTCAGCTCAGAGCAGAAGTCCGTCGGCAAAATCATCAAGTTTGGTACCAACATCGATCTTTCTGACCCAAAGAGGTAAAACATGCACACACAGACACAGTTGATTTAAACCGGTGTGTGTGTGTTAATTATTTGTGTGTGTATGTGTATGTATGTGTGTGTATGTGTGTGTACAGGTGGAAGTCGCAGCTGCAGGAGTTGTTGAAGTTGCCCGTGTTCATGCGTGTTTCATCCGCGGAGAACATGCTAAGCCACGTCGGACACACCATCCTTGGCATGAACACCGTCCAGCTGTACATGAAGGTCCCGGGCAGCCGTACACCAGGTACACATACACACAGACACACACACACTGAAATACTTTCAAAAATCATTCAGAAAGGTTCACATAAATCAGTAAATGAACAAAACAGCTAAAGGAAAAAAGTCGAATCCTGAAGAAATTACACATAAATTAACATAATTAAACAAACAGAAATGCTCAAAGGTGAGAAATTGTAAAAAAAATAAATAAATAAAGACACAAAAGCAAATAGACAAAAATATAACTCAGAAATATAAATAATTCAACAACAAAGAACTAAAAAACGTAAACAAAGTTAAAACGCAATCATTAAGACGCAACTAAAAAAACACAAAAAGAGGGAATAATACACAAAGAACCATAAATTAAATTTATTAAGAATAGTTCAGTAAAAATGGATTACAATTTAAATCCAAAATATAGTCATAATAACTCATGCTCATAGTAACATTTAAAACAAAAACCAAACTTGCAAAAATAACAAAGAATGACACACACACATACAAAATTTACGCATACCTGCACATACAATAAACTCGTTTGTACGCTACACCCACACCTGTTCATTTATAAACCTTGTGTTGGGTTTTCGTATTTATCTCCTCAGGACACCAGGAGAACAACAACTTCTGCTCGGTGAACATTAACATCGGCCCCGGAGACTGCGAGTGGTTTGCTGTACATGAACACTACTGGGAGGCCATCAGCCACTTCTGCGAGAAGTGAGTCGTGTCTCACATTCTGTCACTAATCCCTTTATCCTGTTCTCCGTAGTCTGATCAGCTTAGCATACAGCTAAACCAGCATTTCCCCAATGTCCCCTTGTTTGTCCCTTTCCTGTCCATCAGGAACGGAGTGGACTATCTGACGGGTTCATGGTGGCCGGTGCTCGATGATCTATATCGTTCCAACATCCCTGTGTACCGTTTTATCCAGCGTCCCGGAGATTTAGTGTGGATTAATGCAGGAACCGTGCACTGGGTTCAGGCCGTTGGCTGGTGCAACAACATCGCCTGGAACGTCGGGCCGCTAAACTGTGAGTGCTGAATAAATACAGAAAAAGTGTAATGATCTCCACCAATAACACACCAAACACTAAAGTTCTGAACTAAACATGAGACTTTCCAGTGTTTTTAAAAAAAATTGTGCAATATTTGGACAGGAACATGAGACACTCTGAGATAACAGAACAGGTTCTGAGCGAAATATGAGATATTAAACTAAATAATACATTCTGTGCTACATATGAGATAGTAAACTAAATACGAGACATCCTGTGTTCAATATGAGGTGCTAAACAAAACACAAGACAATCTGTACTAAATATGAGATACTAAACTATATATGAGACATTCTGTGCTAAATATGAGGTACTAAACTAAATACAAGATATTCTATACTAAATATGAGATATTAAACTAAATACGAGACATCCTGTGTTCAATATCCGGTGCTAAATAAAACACAAGACATTCTGTACTAAATGAGATACTAAATTATATACGAGTCATTCTGCGCTAAATGTGAGATGCTAAACTATATATGAGACATACTAAGCTAAATACAACATATTCTGTACCATATATGAGCTATTAAACTAAATACAAGATATTCTGTACTAAATATGAGATACTAAACTAAATACAAGATATTCTGTACTAAATATGAGGTACTAAATTAAATACGAGATATTAGACGGATCGTGGTTTTCTGACGTAAATATGAGATCATAGCTAATGATAAAATAAACATTAGATATTCTGAAATATATGAACTATTCTGAGGTAAATTAGATTAGTTTGGGAGTGGTCATACCTGAAATCATAATCAGAGTATATCCAGTGTGCTTATAAATTCCCACAATGCACTGTGATTGGTTAGTGTCCAAATGATGTAGTACAGCTGGTACAAAATAGTCACAGTTTTTGACTCACACCGTTTGAGGGGTGCATATTGGAACACTACAAAACACTAGTCATGCAGTGATGCAAATGTTTTAAGATGTAAGAGCACGGAGCAATAAAGCCTTTAATATGGTTAGTGTAAAGACAGTAGTGGAAATGAGATAGAATCATGAGGAACGTCAGCATTTCCATCAGATGTGTGGGTAAATGTGTGTGTGTGTGTGTGTGTGTGTGTTTGCAGCCTATCAGTATCAGCTGGCTCTGGAGCGCTTTGAGTGGAATGAAGTCAAAAAGGTCAAATCGATTGTTCCCATGATTCACGTCTCCTGGAACGTCGCCCGTACAATCAAGATCACCGACCCAAACACTTACAAAATGATCAGGTGACTTCGGTTGAGGGGGTGGGGGGTGGGGGCGAGGGGGGGTTGTTGTGAGATAATATGGGATAAAATAAATTTGAGGCTTTCTGAAAATCAGATTCTATGTTTTGGGCAAAATATGAGATATTCTGAACTGAACTGTAGAATCATTTTCAAAACTATGAAACTGAGTATGAGATGAAACATGAGACTTTTTATGCTAGATGAGATGTTCTGTCAAAAATATGAGACATTCTGAGATAATTGAGATTCTGTGCTCAATATGAACCACGGTGAGGTAAAAATTAGATACTAAATCTCCCTCTCTCTCTCTCTCTCTCTCTCTCTCTCACTCTCTCTCTCTCTCTCTCTCTATATATATGCAGTGCATCCGGAAAGTATTCACAGCGCTTCACTTTTCCCACATTTTGTTATGTTACAGCCTTATTCCAAAATGGATTAAATTCATTATTTTCCTCAAAATTCTACAAACAATACCCCATAATGACAACATGAAAGAAGTTTTGTTTGAAATCTTTGCAAATTTATTAAAAATAAAAAACAAAAAAAGCACATGTACATAAGTATTCACAGCCTTTGCTCAATACTTTGTTGAAGCACCTTTGGCACCAATTACAGCCTCAAGTCTTTTTGAGTATGATGCTACAAGCTTGGCACACCTATTTTTGGGCAGTTTCTCTTATGTGTATATATATATATATATATATATATATATATATATATATATATATATATGTATATATTTATATATATATATATATATATATATATATATATATATATATATATATATATATAAAAGCAAATGATACATATTCTGACAAAAATATGAGACCTTCTGAGATAAGTGTGATTCTGAGATGAGTGAAGCTAATATGAGATACTGAACAATCTATCACACATTCAGAGAGCACATGAGATTTTGAATGAAATGTAGGACATTTTAATGTAAGTAAGATATTCTGAACCACTTGTGGTCCATGTCTGGTGTAGACATTGCCTCCTGCAGTCCATAAAACACATCCAGATCCTGAGAGAGCAGCTCGTGGAGGAAGGGAAGAAGATCTGTTACCAGAGCCGAGTGAAGGACGAGCCGGCCTACTACTGCAACGATTGTGATGTGAGTTATGCACTACATATACTATACGATGAGGACCAATTCATTTTTTCCCCCTAATTAATTTTGTCCTGTGTGTGTGTGTGCATGCAGGTAGAGGTGTATAACCTGCTCTTCGTCACCAGCGAGAACAGCAGTAGGAAGACATACGTGGTGCACTGCGAAGACTGCGCTCGTCGGAGGAACTCCACCCTCAGCGGAGTTGTTGTGCTAGAACAGTACAGAGTGGAGGAACTGATGAGCACCTACGATAACTTCACCCTGGTCAGACACACACACACACACACACACACACACACACACAAAACACATGACAAGACATGTAGCATGTTTTTACATTATAGGATGATTTTTTTTTTTACAGATTTACAGGTTTTACCAATGTTCCTTCATTATCACAAGTGACATCTGTGCAAAAGTTTCTACCCCCCTTTTCTGTATTTGATGCAAATATAAACATTCTCTAATAACTTGTATATCCACTCTTTGCACTCTTCAACTTCAAATCTGCTTCAAATCATGTTAAATTGGTGAGTTTAAATACGGATTACACTGTCAAGTTTACACCAGTTAAGAGAGAAGTAATGGCACCCTATTAAAAGGAGGAAGAGTTTGTGTGTATCTATGGTAGTTGACGCGCTGCCGTGGCTGAGCTGCATTACTGGAAGATTTTAGCACATGCCTCACTTAGAAGCATTTTCTCACCATTTAGTTTAGCATTCTGCAAGCTTTGCCTTTTTACTGATGTAATGGAAATGCGCTTGGAAATTTAAGACTGATTGGTGTGTATTATCATATGGATGTGAAGTATGAAGTACATTTAATGTCTTGACTGTGTTGCACCACTAGGGGGTACTGAGGTGCATGTTTAAAGTAGTACAAATATTAAAATAATTAAAAAAACAAATGAGTAAATGCCCGATATTCCAATACAGAAGGCAGCACAGAAAGATGATTTTCTCTCTCTCTCTCTCTCTCTCTCTCTCTCTCTCTCTTTCTCAGGCTCCGGTGCCGTGTTCAAAATGAACCCGAGGTGTTTGATGTCACACAGCCATGACCAAATCTCCTGCTCGCTTTGCCAGCAGCAGTGCCAACGTTCAGTTCTCTCGTTTATTTTTTATCATTATTTTTATTGTCGTGATTTTTTTTTTTTATCAAAACCACTACTGCGGACTTTCCAATCCACAAGCTGTTTACTCGACACTGTTTACAGAACCACATCAGCAGGTGCTTCACCGACTCGCTCGTCTTCCCCCTTCACCAGCTACTGGAGTCATGACGCTGTTACGATGCTGTTACGATGCATTATAAGCGCTCTGAGGTCAGACCGGCCAGAGACGTGCCACACACATACACACCGGTACACACTGGACCCAGGCGCGTAATGCGAACTGTGTTTAAAAAGAAAAAAATTATATCACTCACACACACACACACACACACACACACACGCACACGCACACAGAGCAAACAAACTGCTGTGATCGTTCACAATCGCCGAAAATGTGTGAACTCATTCAGGTACTATTGTAGTGTACATTTATGCAAATGTCTAAGTTTATTTATTCGGCGTCTCTGGTGCTTTTATACGACACAATATATATAACAGCAGGGGAAGGAGCTATACACACACACACACACACACACACACACACACACACACACACACAGGCATTACGAGGGGTTGCTACAATGATATTGTCGTGAATACATTTTACTACAACGCTAAACTTTCTAAATGCTGTTTGCATACTGATCTGGGTGCTATTATTTTTACTTTTTTTTAATTTTTAAAGGTTTTCAAAAGAGAAAAAAAAACTTTAACACCATTTTGGCCTTGCGACAGATTTAAAAAGGAAAAAAAAATAAAATAAAGAAGAAAGCAGTAATTCAATATTAATAATTTTTACAATATTGCATTTTCCTCAGAGCATTAACAATTTTCACAAATGTTTAGAAAAAAACAAAAAAAACAACAACAATACGGGTTCAAATCTTATTTGCATTTGTCCAGAAAACCTTGTGAGTGTTTAGTGATTTTTTTAGTGTTATTGTTTTTTTTTTTTTTTAAAGAAAAAAGTAATAATAATGATTCCTGTTTTGTTCCCGAAGAATTTGATTTGCATTATTATTATTTTTTTTATTGTGATTTTATTTATTCGACTGCTTCGGGTGTATTTATTAAAGGGTACATGGTGCTCCTCTTAACGAGGAAAGTCCAGATTTTGTAAATGAATTTTCAATAATTAACCCTTTCAGACCCATTTTATAGGCACAACATCACTTGTAAAAAAAAAAACAAACAAAACAAAAAACAAAGCAAAATGACATCAACAACAAAGCATTAAATTCATTCATATTACAAAGGTATAAAAATGAAATAGCAAGTCAGAACTATTCTCCGATTGGTTAACGAACAGCCATCTAACAACCAATCGGTGTAGTGTATGCGTTTGAATGAGTCATAATGGCGTCGTGGGTCTGAAGGGGTTAACTGTGCTGATTTCAGAGGCGGTGCTGAAGCTGAGAAGGAGGACGTTTAATTCGTGATGGTGCTTGATCCCCCTCGGCTCGTCCGTTCCTCGGCGTGTATATGATCTAGAGAATTACATATGAATATTAACGATATTAATCTCACAGCTTGGTGCTTAGAACAAAGTCTGTACAACCTGAATGTCTTTGTACTGTATCAGATTAAAAGAGTTCGTTTTTACCTTTCCCCCCCACCCATTCCATTCCATGAAATGAAATAATATGAGATGTCGTGCTACCTGTGGATGACGACGATCATAATCGCTCTTCTGAACAATCTTTTTAACGATGCTGTTTCTCTTGCAGATTTCGACGAGACTGTGGTCGGTTGCTTTCTGTCCACTCGTCTCTCGAGTGTTGATTTTTTTTCACTCTTTATGATTTTGGATTTTATTGTAAAAAGTAAAAGGAAAAAAGAAAGAAAGAAAGAAAGAAAGAAAAAATAAGAAAAAGAAAAAAATACCTGAGCCAGACCTGTCTTAAACACCTGTGTGATTTTGTGTGTCATAATTGATATAATAATAATAATAATAATACCTATGATTGAAAAAAAAGAAAAGAAATAAAAACATTTTCATAAATTCAGCAAGTTATTTTGGGGGTTTATTACAGAAAGCTTTATTGCAGATATTTCCTTGTCCTCTGTGACGTGTGTTAAAATAAAGATGACATCTCTGCGCCCTCTGCAGGCGGATATCCTGGATCCAAGGACGGGAAATCGGTCCTGCGTGACTCTCAGGATATCCCCTTAAACACTATTTGTTATTCCTCTGCTGCTCCTGTTACTGCTGATGCATGATTCCTACCAAATATTCATCCTCTTTATCTGACTCCGCTCCACATACATCTCCTCTCTAGAGAGGTTGAACTCTTTGTGATGAAGGAGGTGAAGGAAGGAATGCAGATAGAGAGGAACTCAAACTCGTCTGGTATCTCATTCAGTCATCACTCAGTCCTGAAGTCCTGAACATACCACATTCACATTGTATCTCCATAATGTTTCTATGATGAGCTTTGACAAATATACAATTTGGCCAAAAGTATGTGGACACATGACCATCACATCCATATGTGGTTCTTCCCCAAACTGTTACCACAACGTTCTAAACACACAATTGTCTAGAACGTCCTTGTACGCTGGAGCATTATATATAATTTCTCTTCACTGGAACTCAGAGGCCCAAACCTGTTCCAGCATGACACAAAGCGCACAAAAAGTGCGAGCGCCATGAAGACGTGGTGTGTTCAGGTTGGAAGAAGGTGGAAAACTTGAGTACCCTGCACAGAGCCCCGACCTCAAAACCAATGTACACCTTTGGGATGAACTGGAACTGGAGCCTCCTCAACACCCCAACATCAGTGCCTGACCTCACCAAAAACTAGTGGAAAGCCTTCTCAGAAGAGTGGAGCTTATTATAACAGCAAAGAAGCAATAAATCTGGAATGGGCTGTTCAACAGGCATATATGGGTGTGATGGTCAGGGGTGCACATACTTTTGGACCTATCGTGTATTAAAACAGAACCGTTGACATTCAGGGTTGAGGATAACACACCTGCATTTATTTTAGAAAGGAAGTGATCTGAATTTGTAGGGTAGGGTCGTGTGAATGCCGTGACACACACACAGAGGAAGTCTGAGCTAAATTCCAACATTATAAAGTCACTTTGTTTCCGGTGTAACAAAAATAATCACGCTGAAATGACGCATTAATCTTAAACACATGCACACCTGCAATGTACATACATACCTCATCTTGCATTAACTCGTTACTGTGAGGACGTACTCAGTAGAGCAGCTTGGACAACATGTATCATAGAAAAGAATATTTTAATAAGCGATAAAAATGGCTAAAAAACGAATTCACCTAAAATTAGCTAGCCACTCAACACGTACTGAAGAATGTAAATCAACAATGTCGGTGATTATTGGTGATAAAAACCCAATAACACTGCAAAGGTTACGAGAACCTTATGAGGTATGTACGTACAGTACGATGAAGCTGAAACAGAGTGTGTTCCTGCATTTATGAGCCGCTCATTATGTTAAGCTTCCTGTCACTTTCTTTTCAGACGTTTTCTCAGTGACGTTAAGCAGACGTGAAGCTTTCTGCATTCCAGCGGTGAAAAAGTGAGCTAAGAGTTCATATTTGATGGAGTTTGGTGTTTGATGGTGGATGTTTGATGGTGGATATTGGTATTTGATACTGTATATTGGTGTTTGATGGTGAATATTGGTGTTTGATGGTGGATATTGGTGTTTGAGGTGGATATTGGTATTTGATGGTGGATATTGGTGTTTGATGGTGGATATTGGTGTTTGATGGTGGATGTTGGATGGTGGGTATTGGTGTTTGATGGTGGATGTTTGATGGTGGATATTGGTATTTGATGGTGGATGTTTGATGGTGGATATTGGTGTTTGATGGTGAATATTGGTGTTTGATGGTGGATCTTGGTATTTGGTGGTGAATATTGGTGTTTGATGGTGGGTATTTGTGTTTAATAATTAATATTTGTGTTTAATAGTTAATATTGGTGGTTGATGGTGGATATTGATGTTTGATGGTGGCCATTGGTGTTAGATATGAATATTGGTGTTCGATTGTAAATATTGGTGTTAGAAGGTGGGTTTTGGTGTTTGATGATGAACATTGGTGTTGAGTTTGTGCTTAAAGGCCATTTAATTTTGAATTGTGAATTGCTTTTCACACTGGAGCTTCTTTCCATTGTCTTCTCTTCAAAAATACTGTTAAAACATGTTCTACTGGGATTTTTTTTTAAATTTATTTCCTATTTAACTTGTTGATGGATTTGACCATTTGGGTTTGTGTTTCTCTTGCTCTCTCCTCCCATGCTGGATAAGGAGTTTATCTTCCCCACTACTCCCCAACACAAAATTGTGCAGGGAGGAATGTGACGGCTGTAATGGTAGAGTTACTCTTATGTAATTGGCAGACTTGGCTTGGAGTTTTGCATTTTTTCATGAAGATAAATTAGATAAACTGAACAGAAATTAATGTTATACAGTGTTGAGTAAGTCAGGAAAATCATCTGGAAAGCATCATCTGTAGCCAAGGTTGGCTTTTTTTCTCTCAGGTTTGAAAACTGTATATACGTCATTTTTTTGTCCTAGTCCACCTCCTCTCTTCACTCAGCTGCTGAATAAGTTGTACCTCAGTATCCAAACATCCTATCTACCGTGAACAGGAGAGAACCCAAGCCCAAGAGAGGGAAAGGAGGATACCCTGGTCAGAGGAAGGAAAGAGTGAGACAGGAAAAGAGATAGAGGGAGAGAGGGACAGTGGAGGAAGGCAGACTTTTCCGTCAGAGATCCCTGTTTTTGACACTGTCATTGCTTGAGTACCAACGGCTAATGACATATGGTAAGAAGAGCTGAAATAAAAAATCAGGACCAGGAAAAGAACAAAGGACTTTCTGAACATTTTCAAGTACAGAATTGAAGGGCTCTGTTTGCCAACTGGAGGATTAAAATCAACCACCTGAGAAAATATTTGGCAGATTTTGGAGAGGATACAAAGACCCAAAGTTCTTTAAGTTCATCCTAAAGTGAGTACAGTATAAAAAACAGGGAAGGGTATCATTATTATTTCCATGTGTTAAAGGTTTATTGTGTTTTTACTGCCAAACTTTTGGTGTTACAACTTCATCAAAACTTCATCTGCATTATTATTTCTTTCGTCGCTCTGGCTAATAAAGCTAAAACGAGAAGGTTTTACCTTTACCTTTCTTAAGGTTTTACCTTTAGCAAATTAGAATTATGAAATGTTTGTGATCAGTTTTTTTTATGGAAACAGTCCATCACTCAATCAAGAGCATTTTTTGTGGGTTTTTAAATGAACAAAAAGCTCTGATCGCTAATCCTAAAGCATTCTGTTGGGTTAATTTAGGATTTAGAAGGCATTGAAGCTCCTCTTCTGTCATGGGTTATTATCATTAATATAAGCATTGATGTAAAAGAAAGGAGAGTAACTTAGACCTTGATTTAAGTTTTTAGGATGTTTGTCAAATTCAGCATCAATATAGTGTCCTTATTATTATTATTATTATTATTATTATTATTATTATTATTATTATCATCATTATCACAGTGATGTCATGGTATGATTTACATTTCCACAAAATTATAGAACCAAAATGCAGCTAGTGGAACTTGTCTCTCTTCAATTCTCTTTAATTCTCGCCATGAACGATATTTTTAAACCACCGCGTTGGTCATATTAGCGTTAAAACTGGCACAATGATGTCATGCTGTTTGTGCAGGAAATATACAGCTGGACTCATGCCCGTAACCGGTGCAGGTAAAAAAGCGGGCCTTTTTCCTAGAAAGACGGATCTTACTGTTCTCTAGACCAGACAATAAATAGGTGCCAAAGGTGACTAAACCAAAGTGTCTGTAGACAGAGTTTTCCTGTCAGAAAGGGTGCCATATACAATCCTTTTTTTTTTTTTTTTTTAAATCCAAGAACTCTCAATTATCAAGTGAATCCACCAAGGAGAATCAATCCACCAAGGAGAATCATCCACTAAGAATCAATCCACCAAGGAGAATCATCCACTAAGAATCAATCCACCAAGGAAAATCATCCACCAAGAATCAATCCACCAAGGAGAATCATCCACTAAGAATCAATCCACCAAGGAGAATCATCCAGTAAGAATCAATCCACCAAGGAGAATCATCCACCAAGAATCAATCCACCAAGGAGAATCAATTAACCAAGAATCAATCCACAAAGGAGAATCATCCGCTAAGAATCAATCCACCAAGGAGAATCATCCAATAAGAATCAATCCACCAAGGAGAATCAATTCAACAAGAATCAATCCACCAAGGAGAATCAATTCACCAAGAATCAATCCACCAAGGAGAATCATCCACCAAGAATCAATCCACCAAGGAGAATCAAATCACCAAGAATCAATCCACCAAGGAGAATCATCCACCAAGAATCAATCCACCAAGGAGAATCATATTTTTGTCTAAAAATTTTTTAGCTAATCTGTTTTGGTCCAAGTAGAACCATTTTTGGAGAACCCTTATTTATGCAATGAGCCTATAAGGAACCCTTAATGAAGCATTTTATCTACAGTTTAGCTAAATGTTAAACTCCTGACAGGTTCTAGGTGTTGAGGAGAAAATAATAAGCAGTGATTTGGAGTTTGAACTGCACACTTATGCAGTTATATATAAACTTTTATGGGAGAAAAGGGTTCTGTGGGTAAATAAGAGCTGTCAGATTCCCAGAACGGATCTATCTGGAACACACTGGTGTAGAGTTCCTTGCAGAGGGACAACCAATGGACCCTTAAAAGTTGTCTAAGACTGTACTAATCCATACAGTCTTATGCTATTTATTTACAATAGCGATTTGATATGTTTTTTTAAAGGACTAATCATGACTACATTAGCACCCCGCTGGAAGCTCAGGGTCAGGGGGTTATCCGGATTTATTTGTCCCAGCATGAGCAGGAAGCCGTGTGTTTGAGGAGATGTCCTGCTCGTGCAGATATTCGCAGTCGGTTCCGTGCACATGCTTTCCTCTTGGCTCGGTTCCTGCCTCATTGTTTTGTGTTTTTAGTTTTTCTCTCAGTTCCTGTTTCCTCCTGTTCACAGTCACTCGATTATCTCTGTTTACCTTCCATACTCCGTGCCATGGAGTTCTGAGAAGAAGAAAAAACTTGCTTGAATTTTTGTGCGAGGTTATTTTAAGGCAAAGACTGATTTTTCTGTTTCTGGTATCTGTGAGATTTGAGCGATTTTTATTAGTGTTTTAATATGCATCATGCACAGTATTCAACTAGTGTGTCACATGGAGAGGAAAAGACTCGCACCTGTTTTTTAGGCTTTTACTTTTATGTAAATTCAAGGTCACATGCACAGACACAGTAGCTAGAACAGGAAACGTCTTCGACCCAATCCCAATCTTACAGAGCCACGCCCACCCTCCCGCCTAATGTTCACATTTAATTTGGGCATTTTTTTTTTTTTTATTACAGCCTTATTCTATAATATTATGTGATGATGCTTCTCTGAAGGTTATAGATATGTATTTTTGGTTAGCCACATTAGCCTCATAGCTTTAGCACTTGACTAAAGAAGCAAACTCCAGACACTGAACATGTCTGAGGAATTTGTGGACATTTTTCATTTAGGTTTTTGACTAAACTGTTCGTTTTACATATTACTATATGACTATACAAACCAGGGCAAGTTAACAAACAGCTAGAGTCGAAACGACTCCCTTGTCCCAGGCAATTCTTATCGATCTGAACCATTTTTCCTTCCTTAGAGTCCCCTTAGGCCACTTGTCTACTCAGGGCACAGAATCATCCCACACTTTACATCACTTCATGCCATTATAAAATCTTATTTGGATATATTTTTACCTTAATTCTAACAAAATAATTCGAAGCTTAGCTAATTGTTTTGGTACAAAGTATATATGTGTGTTACACAAAGATGATGAAATCACCAATAGCTGACAGTATTTTATGCTTTAGATGTTTTATGAGCTATACACAAACAGTTGTATTGAATTTATTTGCTAAAACAGAATCATAGTAACAGAAACAGAGGCTATCTAGTATAGAAATAGCATTCGGAAAGAAAACTGATCTCTCTAAACTTTGAGACTTCAAGCAGAATTTGTGTAGAATACTTGTAGAAAATAAGTATTTCATCTGCTAAAGATGTTCTTGAATCCCCAGAACTCCTCAGATGCATTCTTCTGAGCTCACTTTCTCTGTGATTCAGGATGAGTTTGTCTCGTAACGGGACGCTGGAGAGGACGCCATCTCAGCAGTTCACCTCTGATGCAGATGACTCCGAGTTGACCCGACTGCATCACGCGAACTCCATGCCCCCAGCGGTTGTTGACCCTGTGACCCCAGCGGCAGTGGTTCCTCCTCCGTACTCATCCTCCAGCGCTTCGGCCGAGCCGCTGGAGCTCAGAGCCTCGCTGGACTGCTGGGCGTGCTCGGTTCTCGTCACGGCGCAGAACCTCATCATCGCCGCCGTGAATGCAGCACTCGCCGCCGTCATCTTTGGAATCATCCTCACTCCGGCGCTCACCATGGTCGTGTTCGGCTTCCTCTGCCATTCCAAGGTCAGATAATAGCATGGGAATTTTGAGTATTTTAAATGAGTCGAATAATTTGACTCGCCCGAACAATGAGGGTCGACTCCCAGACGATTCATTGACTTTTTTTTTTATACTGGATAAAGATTTCAATATTTACATCAATAATTGTTCTTATTCGCCTAAAATGGTTAAACAATACCTTTTAATTGACAAAATGGTGTTAATTTGAAGTGCATTTGAAAAAATCTCATAATAAAATCGGCAAGACACAGCAAATGTGAATTGGCATTTAAAGTTAAGGTCATGTTTAATGCTATCTGTGCTTTGTTAAGAAGTTTCATTTCCATTTATCCTGATGGATATAAGATTGACTTTCCTCCCATCTTCTCATCCAGGTTCAGCCCCATGGTACTTCGGTTTATTGCTCGGACCTGCTCAACGACGCGTCCTGTGTGACTCTGCTGGTCGTGGGGTTCGTGTTGTTGGTTCCTCTGCTGGTGTTGGCTCTAGCGGCGTACTGTAGATTGGCACGTCTCCTGCAGCTCAGCCTCTGCTTCATCCCTTACAGCCGCGCCGTCTATAAAAACCTTCCTGTGTCTCAGCACCCGGGGCTGCGGGGCTGCTGCGGCCAACAGGGGGCACCGGAGAGAGACGCCAAAGCCAGCGTGTGGGTGTGAGGACATACGGGACGCTCTGCAGGGCATCGGGCTGAAACTGTGATGAAGAGTTAATAATCCAGTGATCAACATTTTTTAAAAAAAATTTCATTTGTATAGTAATTATGCACATTTTAAATCAGGCAAGACGAATCCACTGATTTCTTTCTGAACTTTTTAATCAAAGAAATACCTAAATTGCATGTTTTCTTCCCCTTGATTTTATTTTTGCATTTTAATTTGGAGGACTGAATGTCGCATCGAATGGTATTGCATGATTCTGATATGCTTAACATACTTTCATGTCCTGTGTAGTGGGGTTGTTTTAAAAAAAATAATAAAATATATATATATATATATATATATATATATATATATATATATATATATATATATATATATATATATATACAATGTTCAAATTCAATAAACTTAAAATTTTCAAAGTCAGAAGATGTTGATTAATTTTCTAGATCAGCAGGTCTGAAAGTAGCGCAGCTTCAAATCACAGGTTCCAGCAGTAACGTCTCATTTACAGGGACTTGTACGGTGGATGATCCACATAAACAGGTTAACAAAAAAGTGTACTCGTTGATATGTTTAAGTTTTCTGTAAGGAAAGGCGTGGAAGGAGTCTCCAGATTCAGAGCTTTGTAACACTCAGTGGTAAGTTTCCTGACATGTTCAGGATAGATGAGTTTACGCTTCTTTGCCATTTCTCCATAACATTTTTTTTTTGTCTGATTAACTTCAAGACAGAGAAAAGAAAAAACACTGAGACGTGGTGTGATATAAAACCTTTAATGGATGACATCATAAATTACGAATATATTGTATGACATCTTCAAGTATATAAAGTGAATAAGGTGAAATGTTCCTTTATATGTTGCCATGAAATCATTTGGCTTTAGTACGTGTAGCTGCTCCAAATTCGAAGTATAATTGAAAACCCTTCCTGTGTTACAGTACTGTTTTGACTCAGAAGTGCGTATGAAATGTCCGCTCACTGTTGGCTTGCTTATGCTAATTAGCTAGTGCTCTAATTAGCTAAAGGTACATTAGAAAATACCAAACCAAATGTTTTCTTTTTAATACAAGTTCTTCTTTTTTTATAATTGTATGCAGGAGAGTTAAAAGGCGAAAACACAACAACATAAAATTGTAAACTTTGTCAAAACGAGAAATACAATTCTGTGTTTTTGCCTGAGTGTTGCTTTAGGGAATAATTTCTATGAATTCATTCATGTTTTACTGTCATGTGTCGGTTTGGTTTTTTTGGCTGTTCTGTATTCTCTGTGTTGTTATTAGCCGCGGAGATCAGCACGGCTGGTTATTGAGGCTGGTGAGGATTTTGTGGTGTGGTGCTTTGTACATGGCCGTGAAACTGCCTGGAGGGAGAATGCCACGCCCGTCTTCATCGACCTGACCCATCAGAATGAAGCTTTGTCCTGAAACAGAAAAAAGGTGATGGGCGAAAAAAAAACCCATGAAGGAACTGAAGATCAATGAATTTCATAATAAGTTCATTCATTTTTTTTCTTCTGCAGTTAGTGTTGGAGTCCAATTCAGAGCAACACTGTTTATCATTCCTTCTCAAGTGGTCCAATGCAGCTTGCTGGACCATGTTAAATTTTCCTATTTTTTTTTCTGAGTGATTACCTCTGTAATGTAATGTATTGGCATTGCAAAACCACCATTTTTAAACTACGAAACCTACTACAAAGGCCATCTTAGTGTCGGTCATCTTCTGTTCAGGATGGTCCTACAGTGGCTCCTTGAAACAAAAACTGATCTCTAGAGCACATTACAAGGTACATGTACATATATAAACATTTTGCACATCCTTGTTCCGTAGACTTAGAACTTAAGTCCAAACGTAATGCTCAAGATTGCTCACAGTTCCACTTTCAGGGTCAGTTTATAATGGGAAGGGTTCGAGCCTCAGTCTTAATCTTTTTTAGGGGGTACCTGTATATAGTATAGTGTGCATGCAGAACATTTCAGGTTTGAGACTTCTCTCCTTTTTTTTTATGGTGGCATGAAAGCGCTTTTTTATTTTAAATTCCCCTCACTTTCAGGTTGAATATCTCTGGTATGGGACCAGATACAAACCTGAAATTTTCACAGAAATAAGTTTTCTGTAGTAGCATTCTGCTGTTAGAAATCTGGGCCTACTTTATTCATGCATTTTGAGAAATGAACAGAGGTATTATAAGCATAACAAATAATAAAAATGAACAGTATTTTATAGTAATATTAGCATATTCTATTACAGAGTTCACTACATTGGCATGATATATTATATAGTTCTTCAAATCTGCCAAGTTTAGCTCCAACCTCCAAACTTACCTGCCTGTAGTTTTCTAGTAACCCTGAAGATGTTGGTTAGCTTGTTCAGGTGAGTTTGTTTAGGGTAGGAGCGAAACTCTGCAGGACAGTGGACCTCGAGGGCCAGATTTGAAGAACCCTGATATATCGTGTTGGTACAGGTGTACAGTTAAATAGATTTTTATTGAAATATGGGATTACAGTGATCACCTGGGGGTGGTTACAAATGAACAGTGTCATAAACAGAGCTGTGGTGTTGTTTCTCCTGTGATAAAAGCAGTAAGTGACTTCTGAGCTGTAGTCATTGCTACTTCTGCTATGTCTATTGTTTGTCATTCATAATTTTTATGACTATGCCACATTAATTGTTTGTCACTGATACTTTTGGTTACTTTTTGATACTTTTGGCCATGTTTACCATATGTTGTAGGTAATTGTTCTTACTTTTATTGTTTGTTGTGTGTACCTTTTAGTACTTTTGTCCTGTCTAGGCAATTTATGTCATTTTTGCTACTTTAATCATTTGTTGTTGGTAATTTCTGTTGTCTTGTTTTTATTGTTTGTTGTAGGTCATTTTTAGTACTTTTGCTGTATTTGTGGGTTATTTTTGCCACATTTATTGCTGCCATAGGTAATTTTTGTGGCTTTTTAAAATTCCTTTTCCCTGATTTATTGTATTTTATATTTCATTTTTGTTAGTTTTGCCTCAAATGTCATTAGCTGAAAGTTTGTTAGATTTGTTTGGCTGTTTGGCATAGCTTACCTCTGCGTAAGACTGGACACGTCTTGCACATGAGCACTAGTTTAACAGTCATGGTCTCTCCAGACTGACTGATAGTCAGTCCTCCAGCTTTATAAGCCTTAATGATGGAGACGGTGGCCAATAGGCGGCCCTGTGGAGCCTGAGAGAGCGCGTTCACGGTCCCCGTGATCACTACAAAGAGAGAAAACATTTATTTTTTCAGTATTTATTTCTCACACATCTCTGATCTGGATCTGTGACTACGAACAGCATGCTCACCAAATTCACTGCTGCAGAAACTCGTCTTTATGCTGCCGTCTCTCTTGCACGTTTTAGGGCACAGAGGGTTTGGGTCTGAAAATTTGCACAATGAGAAGACAGATAATGTCACAAAACACATTTGATTAAATATCGTTTTTATATCAAGAAAAATGGTTGCTGTTAAACAAAGTATGTTGCTTCCAAGGCATGGAAAGTTTTACTATACTCCACTGTAATGTGCATGGCCTGCATTTTCATACAGAGCCCTGATTGGCTGTTGTATTTTTTGATACAAAAAATTTGATATTCCTCTCTCACCTGGACGTACTGGATTGGGCCGACCTGATTCTGGTCTGCGATTTGGAGGTCTGGCTGGCTGGTTGGGATTGGCTGGTGGGCGTCTGCGTGAAGTTGCGGTGGTGGTTGTGGTAATCGGTGCCTCTGTAGTTGTCGTGGTGATGGGTTTGCGGGTCGCGGCCGGTGCTGGGACGAGCCGTGGGACTGTGGGTAATGAGTGCACACGGGATCCTGGCTGAACAGAATACCCTCTGGGGACACTGGAATACAAGGCAATGAAGCCATCAGAGGTGACGCTCTGGTCTGAGACGAACTGGACCAGGAGAACGTTACTGTTGGTCACGATGGGCCTGGAGATGGAGGGAAAGGAGAAAGAACAAGAGAATATGGATGGAAATTAACTATGTAGTTATAAGACTGACCTCATTTGCATATGATGAGCTAATACAATCATTACCCTTTAATGGTCTGTTTATTCATTTGTTCAAGTACGAGCTTTCTCAACTAGGTTATTGTCACATCAGCCATGGACAATTCACCGCCACGCCACCAGAGGGCACCCTGCCACGAGTTTTAGTTCTTCGTTTGTCATTTTCATTTCCTGTCACCTGCCTATATAAACCACATGGACACTCACACACTTTGTGAAGCCTTACAGTTTGTGAAGACTTCTAGACACCACTAGGTTCAAGTATGTTGTGAAATGAATGTAGTATTTTGTTATTTATTATAATTATTAGAACTGTTTTTAGGAACCCATAACTATACAAAGAACCCTTTTCGTATAAGTGTAGCAGTCACACTAGTTAAACAAATCAAGCTGTACTCACTCAGGTGCCTTGTCACCGCAGAATTTTCCGATGCGTCTCGAGTCATCCCTCTCTACTCCGTTATAAAATGCCACGTAATCGAAGCGGCAGTACGTGTCACGCTCCACATCGAACTTATCGAACTTCACCTCAATCACCTGAAAACACATGCATCATTCATCGCACACCTTCTTGTTTTGTTTTTTTAAAAAAGCTCTAAGCTCAGAAATGAACACAGCTATGAGTTATATTTTTCAAACAGAATTCCATTTAGTGTGTAATAGTTAGACTGTAATGTCCAGGAGCTGTGCCAGATATCTTATATTTTGATTCTTGATTCTCAGAGTATCTCAATGTCACTAGTCCTGACCTTGTCTGGATCCACGGTGATCAGCCACGAGCAACTGATGCCAGGTGGGTAATTTTTCTCGGGCCAGTTGGGCGTATGGATGGTGCCATGTGGTTTTGTCATCTTTCCACCACAGAACTGTTGCTCTGAAAATTTCAAAACAATTGATCAGAAAACCGTGCCAAAATCTAAAGAACCCACATGTCATACTTGATTAAGAGAAAATGATTGCGGTAAAAGTATTTCTCTCACGAGAAAAGTCAAGTATCTAATATTAAATGTACCTAAATGTCATGATGGCATCACATGTCTCAATCACTCACACCTGTGTCTCATTTCTCCATGATTAGCACCACTATATAAATTCCTGTATTTCACCATCTCATTGAAAAGCTTTTGTTGTTGTCGTGTTCATGTGCCACGGTCTCGCTTCTTGCCTTCTTTTTCTTAATCATCATAATTAACTTATGTTCAGGATTTATGATTCTTGTTTTCACGTTTCTAGTTGTTGTGTTTTGCACTTTGTACAGTAAACTATCCGCACTTGCATCCGCCTCCTCTACAAATCCCTGACACTAAGTAGTAAAGATAGCACTTATAAATATTACAGAACTGCTGGTGGTTGTATAATAATTTAAACTCTAACATGTTTAAAATGTAAAAATGCTAATGTTAGCAATGCTAGTTGAGTTGGAAGGATGATGGTATCTAGTACTTCATTTTTGGGGGGGGTGGGGGGGTTCGTTAATTAGTGAATTAAGTGATATAAGTAATGACTACCATTCAGGTGTGGTTTTGCTGCACTAAAGTGGGCGAGGAAGCCACGCCCTCCGGTTGCTGAGTCTGACTCCATTTGCAACATCATAGTGCTGGATGTGGAGATGAGCGTGCCGGGCCGAAACGTCCCGCAAAAGCGACCCAATTTCTGCGCCACGTTCGAGTGACCGTTATATACGTCCACGAAATCGTATCGGCACAGAGTGTCAGCCTCAAGGTCAAAAATCCTGAAGGAGAGCATGACCACGTTGCCTTCTGGGACCTGAGAGAGATTGAGAGACAGACAAGTTTAGCAACAATTACAGTCATGCTAATAAAGCTGTCAGTGTGTATTCAAATACAATTGCGTGTTTACGGTCTTTACGTGAACGTCCTACTTTTGTGCTAACTTTGGAAGTCAAAATATCCCACATAGTTCTCACACAGTGAGTCCTTTAGCAGTTCAGGCTAAGTGTACTTATTGTGTAATTTTAGTCAGAGTCTTTATTTTTAGAAATACACCAACAAATCAGAGGAAAATGTTGACGTTTCGGACAGTTTTGTATCGTTTACACTGTCACCGTACCCTTGCATTGCTACATACTAGCTATTTAAAAATCATAAGCGTCAGTTGTTAGCTAGTTTATGTTCACTCTCTTATGATTCTTTCAAATGTGGTTGTGTTTTCACTGTGTTTAGCAGAAGAGTTCATATTAGTGTCATAATCATTTGCTGCTCATGCTTTACGAGTTAACTTTTTCTGACAGCTTAATGATGACAGCTTAAAGACGTTTGATTAGATTCCAACCCGAAATGTAAGTACAGTCTTTTTTTTTTTTTTTTTTTTTTTTTTTAAATAACTAACATATCCAAGGAAAATATTGACATTCCTGTGTCATTTACACTGTCACTGTACCTTTCCAATGACTATATATCACACTTAACAGCTACACTAGCTAGCTAAAAGTGCATTTTAATGTATGGGGTGTCCAAAAAGTCAAGAACCAATGAGAGTAAACCTACATATCCTTAATTTTGTATTCATTATTTACACCATATACTCTACATTTCCACCATTATGCTCTTATACCCTTATGATTTTGCTTCACATATCCCCATTGGTTCCTGACTTTTCAGTCACTGTGTAGCTGTGTTTTCACATTGTTTGTATGAAAAATGTGCTGTTAATGATTTTTGAGTTAACAGTTTGTTCTCAATACAGCAGGACACTTGGGTTATCGATCAATGCTAAATGTAATAAAAGTGTGATTATAGTCACATGGAGTCTTTTCTTAGTAATTAACCAACACATCTGAGGAAAATGTCGACGTTCCTGACAATCCTATCTCATTTCCACTGACACTGTGTCTTTACAATGACTATATACAGTAAAACACTTAATGGCTATCAGTAGCTAGCTAAATGATTAGCATCAGTCTTTAGCTAGAGTTTGAATCTCTTAGTTCCAGGTACCCATAGTTGCCCAGTTGTAGTGACATAACTTGTTCTCATCACTTGATTTACTTGCACGGTGATTTTATGGTGTTTTGACTCCCCGTGTAGAATGAAATTGATGAGTTCAACTAAAACGCACAGATAGAAATCTGTCTAGAGAGGAAAACGGCATGTTAGTATGTATGTGCTCATTTGTGTCTCAGACTTTGTTCAGTTAAAAACACACTGAATGGACTCATGAATAAGAGGAACATGAATTCACACTCACAGTGATGTACCAAGTGCACTTGCTGTTTGGTTTGTAGTATGAAGGAAAGTCCTCACTGGCCACAAAGCCCGAGTCTCCATCCAGATTCCCTCCGCATTTAAACACCGGCCTGAGAGCAGGATAGAAAGGACACACACTCTATGAGAGACAGGAAACACTTGGGTGTTTCTTGGACACGTGTTTGTTTGGTAATGTTGCCGGAAAACCTCTGCAACGATTACGTTTGATTTGCATGGCACAAGCGATCTCTCTATAATTCATTAGCATAAACCAGCTTCTTTCCTATACAGAAGGTCAGGAAGGTGTCTTCAACCCCGAGGTCAGCATATGATGTCAACGTCGACATGGCCACTCACACCGTCAACAGTAAGTAAAATATCACTTCACTATTTAAAATAAGTTTACAGCAGTATTAATCAACATCGACACATTAGTCGGTTAAATCTAACACTGATTATACTGTACAGTTCACCGTTTTGAAAATGAATACATCCTAAACTCATAAACGCAATGTGAGCTGGCTAGCTTGTTGAACAAAACACTGGAAAATTGCTTCAATCACAGAGTCTTCACGACACACGCATGCTCTTCACATTAAACCTCCCACACACACCTCATTTTATTACAAGAATTACTGTACCTGTGCTGGGAGCTCAACAACTTACCTAAAATCAAGCCATAACTGAAGTGATGTAAAACAAAATCACAGCAATCAAGTGCGGCACCAGTTAATACTGAGGTTTAGACTGAAGTCATTGCAATTAGGGATGCTCCAAATGTTCGGCAACCGAAATTATTCAGCCGAAAAAGTGAAAAGGCCGAATAAATTTGACCGAATAATGACGTGTTTGATGACGCGACCAAATAACCTAGCAACCAGAGTGAGACGCGCGAATGTCACGACCTTGATGAGGGGGCGCGCGCATGTACGAGCTACGTGCACGAGCTACTGCTCTTCGGATGTTTACTGTGCGTTTGTTTTGTTTCTGTCATGTCACAAGACGTAAGGTAGTAGAGTATGGAAGCAGGTAAAGATGTATTTATTTAAGGGCAGACAGACAAATCCAGTATCTACTATAATACTCCGCGAGGTGTACAGGGACGCGAGCGGTATATATCCCCAATATAATCAGCCGTATAGAACCGAATAAAACCATTTTTTGCACTCTTGTCAATGCACTTTTTAATGCACTTTTTTGTTGTAGGCTACAGAGTGTTACATTCTTTCAGCAGTCAGTTATAGGCTTAACATAGGTTATTCAAGGGGGCTCAAAGATGACCACATCAAAATATTTTTATTTTACTCATTTATTTATTTAAAGTTATATTGTGCCTTATTGGTAGCCTATGCCTGCTGGAATGAAAAAAAAATATTCAGTGTTAAATAAATATTTTGAAATTGTAGTTTTTGTAATTGATTTTTTCTTTGAAAAGCAAGACAAAATAGTAAAAAGCACATTTTGACAATTTAATTTATGCAATGGTGAAAAAAATGGCAAAATAAATGGACAAAACGCGAAAAAACGTCTTTGGCCTTCGGCTTTCGGACAAGTTTTTCATTATATTTGGTTTCGGCTTCGGCCAAGAATTTTCATTTCAGTGCATCCCTAATTGCAATAAACGATAAATTACTGTATATAAGGTCCTAGAACAGAATCTTGTGGGAGACTTGTGCTTTACTTTCATAACTTCTTGTATTCTGTTCTCCTCTTGTGTTATTTTGTGTCTTGCACTGCGGTTATTTTATGAGTTTATGGATCGATTCATGATAAAAAAAATTTTTTAAAAGTCTGGAAAATGAGGTGGTCCATACTGATTTAAAGTCACAGAGAAGATTCAGAGAAACAACATGGAGGCAGCGGGTAATAAATGTGGTTATTAATAGATACAGTGAAAGCTGGGTAGGACAGTTATCATGCCATGAACTTTTCCTTCCCTCTAGGCTTGGAGGTTCGAATCCTGCCTCTGCCCTGTGTGTTCTCCCAGTGATTTGGGGGTTTCCTCCAGGTACTCCATTTTCCTCCCCCAGTCCAAAGACATGTGTTGAAGACTGATTGGCATTTCCAAACTGTCCATAGTGTGTGAATGTGTGTGTGAGTGTGTGTGCGATTCTGCCCTGAGAGGGGTTGGTACCCTGTCCAGGGTGTCCCCTGCCTTGTACCCGGAGTCCCCTGGGATAAGCTCCAGGCTCCCTGTGACCCTGTGTACTATAGGTGCTATAGAAAATGGATGAATGGATGGATATTGTTCTTGACAATCAGGGACGAGGGTGAAGAGAGAACATGTTGACAAGCAGGGGGTGAGACAAACAGACAGACAGACAGACAGACAGGACGATGCCTGGTCAAAGGACATGATTATTTGTTATTCAAGTTATTACTTTTTTGATTCCAACAGATATTGTATTTATTATACGACACTTACAGCGGAGAGAAACCTCAGACGTGCTGTTCTGTAAATTCCGTGTACGGTTTTGCAGAGTGTGGAGGTCATAAACTTTGAGATGCTTTTGTAATCATATTCAGTTTTACAATGCTGTAATAATTTCCCTTATTGCCTCAGACTGTCTAGACCCTGATTTCTGCTGAAGCGTTTAAGCCCAGACCTTTAAAATAAAATTGTTCTCTTATTGTTTTAAATGTGAAAACGCTGCCAGCTAGGGGTGGGATGATATACTGTTGTTATGATATTATACTGTGACCATATAGAAGTTTTATGAAGTAGAAACTCAGGACAGCAGATTCAGGGAGACAGCAGTGGGAAATAAACCCAGGAGCTGAAAATGTCACCGTATTTTCACTTCTCCTGTAAAACTCCAGTTCTAAAATTTCGATGAAATACAGACTAAAGCAAAAATACAAGTAGGTGCAAAATGAACTGCTTTTATTTAAAGAGTTCTCACAAATGCAGTTTACTGAGTGTGTTCAAGCGTAGTGTACATCAAGGGGCCAACTCTAAAACAGACCAGATTGATATTAAGATGCACCGGTAATGACTTTATAGGGTTAATTCAGGTCATAAAAGAGTGCACTAATTACTATCAGGTGTTAGATGCTTTTAGGATCTCACATATATGCAAATTATCATTATTACTTTTGTCATTATTTCATCATTATTAAATGATGAAATAAAACCTAGTTCTTGGTGCCGAGTTCAGGAATTTTGGACTCAGCTGTACAGTAAGCAAATTCCCAAAATTCCTGCAGGCTGAAGAGCTCGAAGAACTTTTCCAGCACGTCTGCCAGTGTGATTGCTCAATTTAGGAGAGGAATACACACACACACACACACACACACACAGAAACAAAGGCTTCTTCCACATTTACAGCCTCTTCCAACCTGGCCAGGTGGAATAACACGCACACTTTAACAAAATTGAACAGTCTTATAAATCTTATGTCATGAATAATACAATTGATTAGAACGTATGACCATTTACTCATTATTCATAAGGATCCTATCAACTGCATGTACACACACACACACACACACACACTACCTGGTATTGTTAGTCATCTGGCTATGTGTCCATCCAAAAACCAGCAGCAGAAAAAACCCTAAAGAGGACATGGTCTTGCTCAGATGCTCCATTTTCCCTCAGTGAGACGGAGCGAGGGGAAGAAGTGAGGGAAGCAGCTGACTGGAGGAGGAGGAGGAGGAGGAGGAGCGAGGAGAAAACAGGACAAGAGAGGAGAAGTGTCTTTAGCCCATGCAGTGACAGGGGGTGATCCAAAACGAAGGGGGGAAGGGGGTTTGGCTTTAATCAGCTCCAGATGTAGCTCCGGATCTCCTTTTACTGGACTTCGAACATTCCAGAAAGAGAGAGAAAGAGAAAGGGGGGGGGGAGAGAGAGAGAAATCAGAACGGACATAAAAAATATCCCATTGTACAGCATGTAGCCTGGTTTCTGATTCATCTGCTGATCATGTGTGATGTTTGAACATGAGACATGAGGTCACTGGGTTAGGAAGACTCACGCCAGCAGGGTTTCATGCAGATTGGACACATAAGTGCGTACGGTTTGTCACGGAAAGTCAAGCCAGGACCTGACATTTAAGAGATGTTTCTAACCTTTCAGGATCTAGAGAATCATCCTCATTTACTGCTCATTCAATGTGATTGTGTTGCGGTTGCCAGATTGCAGGTTTGCACTCTTGCAGTGTCGAGGGCAGATTAGATGTATTACTGAATCCTCTGACAGGCAGAATAATTTGAACGGCAGATTATTTAAGACACATCTTCCCTCCAGTTTATAATTGTAGTTAATTTTCTGACTCCAGTTGATATAAGGAGGATGTCACTTGATTCCAAAAAAAATTTACTTTCACTTAAAATGTTGGAAAATGAATTTCTCAGTGTTTAATGAAAGGCCCTTAGTAGTTTACCTGGACAAATGTGGAAAACATATTAAACCAGTGGAAAAAACAGACCCAAAGCAAGCTCAGTATGCAGATATAATCAACAGAGACAAATGGAAAGTTGTCTCAAGTGCCCAAAAGTTCTGAAAAGTTTTTAACATCCGACCTTATTTGCAGAATTTTGCACGTTTAGTTTCCAGATTTCAGATGTTGTGAGGAAACTGTGCTCTATGGCATGTAGGTAACATCAGGCCCTAGAATGACATATTTGCTGGTTTTGGATTCCATGCAGCTTATTCAGCATCTCTGGTTCCCAGGTTTTGTGTTAGTTTGTTGCTCTGCACATGCTGTGTAGTGTGAAATCAAGTCAAGTGTGAAGATAAGACGTGGACATGTGCACGATGAGAGTGACAAGACGTCATTAACATCCCTAATTTTAGAGGTAAGGCCTGTTCATGGATTATTCACATTATGCAGCATGTTTAGTTGCCAGATTTCAGATCTCTGGTGTACAGATTTGTGTGAGGAAATGGGATATAGTTAACAGTCCTGGCTTTAGAGAGACATTTTTTTTGTTCTTGGAATCCGTGCTGCTTATCATGTGCTTTGTTTGCCAGATTTGCTTTTTTTGCTCCTCTCATGTTGTGTAGATAGAAGTCAGAAAGTGAGAAAGTTCCTCAGCATCTGATGTTTTATGGGACACGATAAACATCCTCCAGACTGTCTTTGAATTCTATACAGTTTATTCAGCTAGGTTTGTGTTTTTGTTTCGGTTGCCATGTTTCACATTTCAGACCTTCTTTTGTGTATCATTCAGCTGATTAGCATAATTTTGCATATTTGGTTGCCAGATTTGAGATTACTGGTCACTTTGACCTGTGTGGTGTCCTGTGAGGAAGTTTCCCCAAGATCTTTTGAGATTTATTAGATGTAGTTAATGTGTTTATTATTTTTATTTTTATGTATTTGGTTGCCAGATTTCGAATTGCTATGCCACGTACAGTAGGAAAATCCCTGGCTTTAGAAGGACACATTTGCTGTCTTTGGATTCCATGTGACCTATTCAGCATGTTTGGTTGCCAGATGTATTTATTTTTTGCTCTGCTCATACTGTGTAGCATGAAGTCAAGAACAGGAGCTCACCAAGAATGATTCAAATGACAAGACATCATTAACCTCCCTAATTCTTGAGAGACAGACTCGTGTTTTCCATGATGACGATTCCCAATGTTTAGGTAGAAACGTTCCCTAACTTTTGATCTTTTGATCTTTTATGAGACACATTAAACTAGTAAAGTAGACATCTTTACTGTCCTTTTCCTCCATGCAGCTTGTTCTGTGTCTTTAGGTTGCCAGATTGTTGTTTTCAGGGCCTCTCTCTCAGTTCTGTGTAGGAGTCATAAGTTGAGAAATTTTCCTAGGACTTTTGAGCTTTTAGTAAATGACCCTGACTTTACATAGGGATTGTTATGTTCTTCTTACTTAGTCTGTGTTTTGGTTGCCAAATATAAAATTTTGCTCTTCTCACACTGTGTAGGGAAATGAAGAAACACACTGCACAATTAGAATGAAAAATATGTTATTAATATTACTAGTCTTTTTTCCATGATACATATTTGGGTTATCTGGCATGTTTGTGTTTCGGTTGCCAGATTTAAAATTTACATCTGTGGCATCACGATTTAGGCAAGCACACTAAACGTTTGAGGTTCTATGAAATGTTCCCAGCCGTGTGCTCCAGCAGCTTATTTGCATAATTTTTTTTTATGTTTTTGGCTGCCCAGTTTTAGATTGCAGGTTGTATTGAGGAACTGCCTTAAGGTTTTTTTAAGCTTGTACTCTCTTTCAGCCATAAAATTCCTGATCTTTACTGTTAGTGGAGAAAGTATGGAAGCTGAATAAAATGTCTGTATTTTAGAGTAAGGCGATCAACTCGGTTGCAACAGTCCGAAGTTTACACAGCTCTGGTTGTAACTTATCTATCCAATCCAAGTGCTGAGGGAAAATAACACGCAATGTTGCAAGAATTCGCCCCCTACGCTATTTGGTTTGTTTGGAGGCCTGCAGCAGGGAACACACACGTTCACAGATTTTAAGCCACTCAAAAGACGTTAAGAAGCGGCTGAGAGGAGGTGATGAGTCAGGAGGAGGATGGCAAATGTTCAGTCAGTAGTGCTGCAATGGAAACAGGAAATCTTTTCATTAAAACTTCTTTTAGATGTGAAATGGTTGTATTTATATCATCTTTCATACATGGAGTACAAAAAAATCTCTCTTTCAGGACTCTTTCTGCTTATTCAGGATTCGGGCTGACTTGAGAATCAGAGATAAGGTTCAGCAGGAAACACACAGGAATGTGATGATGTGGGAATGCTGCTTGGGGGTGGATGGAGGAGTGAAGCACATTTCAATGGAGTAACAGGGTCAAAACCAGTGCTGTGTCTAATGCTGCAGAGTTGTAATGACGTAATTTCCCACCTTTTGTTTGTTCTGTCAGAGCACGTAACCTTGCCTCGAACACAGCTATAATATAATAATATACAGCTTTAATGTATATCCCAAACCTTCATGGTTTTGTGCTGTGCAGTGTAGAACTGCAGCAGCTGACCAGACAGGTCAACGCCCCCCCCATGTGTTGACTTTTCCAGTACATGGAAAAGTCTTTGTCCTCTGTGTATCTTGTGCTTTCACCTCCTCTGCACAGTGTCTCCTGTATAGGCAGCATGGATGGTAGTCCATCCTGAATCCACCTGATGAATCCCCTGGAGGACTTCTTGGTCAGTGAATTAGCTGTATTCCGTAGGCAGTCCTTCCTACAGTCTCTGTAAGTCCCACAAGCACCAAACTTCATAGCAAACAAGTATGTTAGGAGCTTTGGACTTGTGTAGAAATTGCCCATGTACACATGGTAGCCAGAGCCCAAAACGTTACTGTCCAAAAGAGACGTCATGAGATAGTCCATGACCAGTAGGAAAACCCGTACCTAGCGTTTCTTTCATGCACATCACATAAGCCGAGAATATTTGTTTTGGATTTGAATCGAGTCATTTAAAAGTAGACATTTGAAGGTTTCTATAGCCTTATTTCTCATGTCTGTGTGACAGTTATACGGCGTTTCGGTTCAGTTTTGTTTGATAGAAGTTCACGGAGAAGGACGCAGTGGAAAGTGGATCCTGTTTGTTTTCTGTATTTTACGATACTGGCTGTAGACCAGAGTACCACATGTTGTGAAAACCATCCTGTTCACTTAACTTTTGTGTGACACTTTTTGTTTTAGAAAGGCTGTATGCAAGGACGTGTCAGTGGTCATGAATACTGATGTTTTACACACCTGGGGAGATAATGACCCACCGCCTAATGGAACCAGCAAGGCCCATTTTTGAGCACACAGATTTGAACACACAGTCACACACCTTTGGGTGGAAAACGTACAGAGAAACAGTTTTTCAGTAAAAATTTCAGAATCTTATTCAATTAGATTCAAAAGCTACTGGAGTAAACGTCAAGAAACTGATCAACAATTAACAGTTTGACATGACATCGATATTTATTTATCTTATGGATTGCTGGAATTAATACAATGGTGTTAGCAACAAAAATAAAAAACTTGCTAGCAAATTTACAAAACTTAAATCTAACTTATATCTCAACATTCATCAACTTTTTATTTGGGAAGCAAAGGAGACAGGTCCTGAATCCAGCAAATGAGAACTATTTATAGAACTATTTATTTAAATGAGACTAATCAGCAGTTTCATTTGATGTGGATTTGTTGGATGTCTTTTTTTATTTTTTTATTTTTAAATAAGCGAGAAAACAACTGATTGGTATTAGATATTTGAATGAGGTCAAAGGGGGTAAAAAGTATGAATGGTTTTAAAAGGTTTTAGGTTTTTGCTCAGCTCAGAGAGGTTAAGAAGTGATTTTTTTTCCCTCCCTCATTGTACCATCTGGACATTTAATCCGGGCTGCTGATTTGTCTCGTCTGTCTTGATTTATTTAGTCTCCAGTGTTTAAAGTGGAACTCACCACAAACCTACAATGAGTCGAGAAGCGTTTGAATATCCCACACGCAAATACGGAAACGTCAAACAGTGACATGGCGAACGTTTCCACAGAGTTCTATAGATGTGCAATACAGAAAACACAGAAGAGAAATGCTCTGTAATACAGCCTAATACATCTTCTGCTACATTACCATAGCAACAGGCAGATCGACTCCATGCACTTTGGAAGGTAGTAACAGTCTACAGTCACACACGACAGAAATGTAGGCAATACTGGGAAATTAACATGTAATATGATTATGTGACGATAAGTAAGTACTGAAACACTCTGTGTGGTGCTGTAATAGGACAATAATCAACGACAGGGTGGTGTGAGTCACTGTTACCACCCTGAAGTGGATTATATGTCGATAGGAGCAGTGTTTTATTCTACAGCGGTTTGCCAAGTACTTCAGTCTTTGTTTTAAATAAAAGAATGAAGCATCACACTTTTTATGCATTTGTAATTAAGTTCAATGTTGTAGAACGTCCATGAGGCAAGGTAGTTCCTGTTCTCACTCACGTTGTAGCAGCTATACCGCTCTTTATTCTCTCTCTTGTTAATAAGTTAATAAGACTAACAAAAAAAAAAAAACACAGTCTGAACTGTACTAGGTGTGTTGGAGCAGAAAACACTGAAATGTGCAGGACAGGGGTTCTCCAAGACCAGGGACTGGAACCTGTACACTATGTAGTGCTTTTATTAAGGGTGTAAGGCGCAATTACAGCACTACTCCACTAGAGGGGCCTCTAGCTCTCTAGCTCTATTGGAAAAATCAACAACAAAAACAAAATAAAACCCCATGCTTTAATGCTTTAATGTTTCAAATTATACAGCATGATTTTTTCCCCCAGCAGACTTCATAATCCGAACTTTCTCCTGATGGTTTTAACTTTAAATCAATTTAAAGAATGCCCTAAATCATTCAATCTAAGCAAGCTTGGTTAGATTTGAATCTGTATCCCATTAACAGTATATATGATGTAAAATGTGGTTAAATAACTCTCTTTAAAAAAAATAGGCCTTGATGATTAATAATGATTAATGTTTTATGGGAATTGTTCTGATCAGCATTTACTATTGACGCAGGCTGGTTAATATTTGTTCCTGTTCCTGTTGTCCAGAGTGTTTACTCTGTTATCCACACTGTCCTGCATATTTATTGTATCGCACTGCACTTCCCACACAATGTGTAGAATTCTCTGTATACCCTGGACCTGCATTTTATCAAATATTACACTGTGACACCGGACACTTGATATTTCATCTCTGTGTGTACGTGTAGAATGATGGAATGGATATTAATGGATTTTCATTCATATCTATAATAGCGATTGGCAAAATAATGGTGTACCGTTGGGGGAACGTTTACAGGTTCACTGTCGAGTATTTCCTGATAAGAAAGGGTTCCAAGTAGAACCGTTAATTATCCAACGAACCCGTTCCTAATGGACAACCGAAGAAGCCACGCTTATCTAACAACTCAGTCGTGTTAGATATGTATGTCCAAAACACCAAGCCCAATAAACTATTCTTTATTATTGTTGAGAAAATGTTTACTGTAGGTTAGCTCGTACACGTGTACGAAATTTCTGGATTGCAAAACACAATCTTTCAAACTTTTAAATGCAACAAAGCAAAAAAAAAAAAAATCAAATGAACACCACAGACACACTCCTTTTTGTTTTTTTAATCATATATTTAATTTATGTTGAACATTGTCATTGTTTCCAAACACACACACACACACACACACATACATTGTAATTTCTAACTCGGAACAATAAACACAGGTCATCATAATGTCATTATTTTCCCCAGTATATATGTATATTTATATATTTATATATTTATATATATAATCCCAAGATGTTCATCGATATAATTAGACACTGACAGATTTACTCTACAACTGTTTCCGTGGATGTCTGGTTATCGAATGGTAACGTTATAACTTCGTCCTGTTTTTAATATCCAAAAAACATTAAAGGTGAAGACAAATATGTGGATAGAGTAGGTAAGTAAATAAATAAATAAATAAAATCTGGCTTTTGTAGGCTGTGTTGCCCGTGTTTATCCGGCCAGGTCCCTCCGAAAAGGCCAGACGAACAGGGGCGACGCAAATCTACATTTCCGAATGAAATAAATAAAGACATTAAATTACAAATAGTGTCAGAAACCAGGCTCTTGGCTCTATGTCTCGTAGTAGCGAATCCAGGAGACTAGATAATCTGAGCGGGTTAACTGGTGTATGGTTTGGATTGAAATTTCTAAACATCCTGGCAGACAAGAACCAACTGTGATTGGTTACTTTCTGGTAACGTGTGACGTCAATAAAATTGTGTAAATTTCACAACATGCCCTGGGTGAGTAGCGAAATGCCTTTAAGATACAAGTCCGGTCGCTTTTAGTTGCTACTACGAGACATCCATTGTGACCTGGATGCCTGAAAAACTTTCACATATTGCCTCTCAGATGCGTTTCCGTTTTAAGCCACACGAATATGCAGCCTCCAACTTCCTGTTCCTCAAAGATACCCTGAAAAAAAACGAGTCTTTTTTCCCCCAGTTCCCATTATGACGTCGACCACTGATTACACCCCGCCCATTTCCGCTAATGAAAAATAAATACAAATCATTCCTCTTTCCCCAAAGCAAAAGCAAAGCAAAGCTGACCCACTGCTCCCTGAAGTGGCCTTTACTAAAATCTAAAATAAGGTCAAATCGAGTTCGAAACAAATGTACGTCAGGTGTGGGACGCTAAAACGTAAAATCTGATGAAATTGTGCAGCCAATTTATTATTATTATTTATTTTATTTTATTTTTTTTTACAATTTCCCTCGATGACGCACAAGAAGATGCACAAACTTAACCAGACTGGGAGCGGTGAAGTTACCCGTGCCTGTTCCCCCTACACCCACCCACACACACACACTCTCTCTCACTCACTGTTAAACCTAAAATAAATAGACAGGGGTACAGCTTCATACACACACATTCACAAAGGGAACAGAAATCATTTCAATCTCACAGACATCTGTTTTTTTGTTTTTTTAATTAATTCCGCTTCAAATCCTTTTCGTGATTTGTCCGTGGTGTACGAGTCCTACCCCGATGCTAAACAAATCAGCCTAATTTAAATATGTCAATTTGGCATGTACCTGAAGAAATGGGCCCCCACGTCCACCAGATTCACCCCACAGCACAACACTGAACACAATATAGTCATTTCTTTCTTTTTTTTTTTTCTTAACAGCTACAAATAAATCAGCATCACAGGGGGAGAAAGGAGAAATAACGGAGTTGTGCTATCGATGTTGAGTGGCTAAGAATAGCGGACACCTTCGTCACCATCACCATCATCATCATCGCGTATTATTCTTGAATTAGGTCCACTGCTAACCTTGAACGAGTAAAATAAAGTCCGAGATCAGCTGATTGAGGCTCGTAGCCCGAGATGAGTCCGAGTGAGGGGCGTGAGGCGTGAAAGGAAAATGCTTTGTCCCTGAACCTGTTTTTGATGGCAGTTTGGCAGCGTTAGCAAGACGACGAGGTCTTTGGTTGGTTTCTGTTCTGGGTTTAACGAGTGAGCGTTTGTTTTTAAAAAATAAAATTCTCCATACAATCATCCATACAAGATGGAATTAGTAATGTTGATTAAAAAAACATAAAGTGGAAAAGACAGCAGACCTCCACAAGCTATAGGTTTGATAGTAGCTAACAAGCTAGTTAGCATAGTTTCAGTGTGGTTTCTTCCAAAACTTTGATCGACTGCTGGTTGAAAATACAGCAAGAACAAGAACAAGAATGATTTAACTTGCTGTTTTTGGATTTTATGCCACCTGAGTGCTGTTGTGTTTCACTAAAATGAAGTAAAGCTATGAATAGCTACACATTTCACATCAAGCTAGTTAGTTAGTTAGCAAGCACTGACCTTTAAATTTTTTTAGAGTATGACTAGTATGATGGCTGATGGGAAGAATGAAAACATAAGAATTATTTTCTCCACCATTCCCGATTTTTACGCAGTCTGAGTGCCATTAGGCAGCAAGGAAATTAGCTAACGTGGAAGCTAGAGGTTAGCTAGCTAGCATAATTGAATAGCATAGTTTCTGGAGGTCTGGATGTTCCATGACTATGCAAATAACAGGCAAAATTATTGGAACAAGGTTTTTTATGCCACTCTTCCTTATATATCTAAAGAAATAACATGATTAAGAATGTCAAAGACGGCACCTCCTCAGCTCCCACACACACACACACACACACACACACACACAGTCTTATTTCTTTAAGCTACACTAGCCTTTGCCTAGTTAGTCCTTCTGGTTTAATCCAATGACGGACTGTACATATGGCCGTGGGGGAGGGGAGATATGAACAGAATGGAGGGTGAGCGTGTGTGTGTGTGGTAAAAATAATCACGTGTGGCTCCACACATCATCACTGGCTCATTTCATGCTGACAGATCGGTCCTACGTGACTGGAGTCCTGTATTTGTGTTTGTGTGTGTGTGTGTGTGTGTTTTTGTGTATGCATGTAGGTGGCATTATGTTATATCACTGTATGCATAAAAGCAAACCGGTGCGAGCAGTGTGGACATAAAGGGACGGAAAAAACACAAAAAACCCCCAGGTGCTTGGCAGTGTATAAACTAGACAGCTAAAATCAACAAACACACACACACACACACACACACACACACAATCTCCAGGTGATGATCTGGTCCCTTTTCCACATGCAAAAAAATGACAAATATACTCTATTTCTACATATAAACATAAAATCTAAATAATAAAATTTCAAGAAAGAAACAACAACAAAAAAGCATGCCATTTAGAAATAATGCGAGCAGTGTGCTTTCAATTTTGCTGGCAGCTCGGCTGTACTTTCAAATTATTATTATTATTATTTTCGGTTTAAAAGCGCCATCAAAAACGAGGTTCTTGTGCATGCTGATTCCCCTTTAATCTTATCGGCCACATGCGTCCGCTGTTTTCCCCAATTACAGACTGTTTGTAAAATATTCCTGTATGCATTTCAGTTGTATAGACAGCATCGTTCTACCCTGCAATAAAGGAATGTTTAAGAGATAAGACACTACAGACTTAATAAAAATATAAATCTATCACCATTGGTCCAAATCATTTCTGTGGCAGTTTACAAAAGTCTATTGTTGAAAAGAAAGAAATACAGATGCACTGACAGTGAGAGAGAGAGAGAGAAAGAGAGAGAGAGAGAGAGAGATAGAGAGAGAGAGAGACATCGGGTTTTGGAAGAGTATCTCGGTTAAAGAAGTAAACTACAAGCATAGAATAAGTGACACACATCGTGCGTTATATACACAGAGATTCATAGGCAGTTTTTTCAAGCCAAAGAAGTCATACAAAAAAGAAAACAATTTTTTTTTTAAAATAATACAAACGCACACCCACATACGAACTCTACAAATAAAACTCTACAAATAAGGACGAGTCGTACACACACTGAGAGATTTACTGGGATTACCGTCTGCTTTCAGAGATCTCAGAAAAGCGGGAGGTATTTACAGAGGACACACACACGCGCACACACACAGGCGCACGCTCAGAGGCCGGACGTGGGGACACAGAAACCGGGGTCCGTACAGGGGGTCATCGAGGGCAGAGATTTACACTCGTTTGTTGGGTAGTGATTGAATAGTTGTAAATCGGGCGCAGGGTGGGGTAGGAAACTCGCCCTTTAGGTGCTGAAGTACACTGAAAAAATAAAGGGCAAATTTCAGTGTTGTGCTTTTAGACGTGGACTTGTTTTCAGTTGTTTTCAGACTATAAGTAAGTAAGACAATAGAAATAAAAAAAACAATGACTAGAGAATGAGACTTTTTACAAAAATTCAAGTGTAATATGGTTAGGCTGTAAATTATACAGCAAGTGAAAGAAGGAAAAATCCATTTAAAAAAATATAAGTAAAAAAAAAAAAGTACAATTATTGGTCGAAACCATTTTTAACCAAATAAAAAGGATATGCGAAAGAAAGAGAGAGAGAAATTGAGAAAGAAAGAAAGAATGTAAGAGAGAATGAAAGAAAGAAAGAAGAAATAAAGAAAGAAAGAAAGAAAGAAAGAGAGAATGAAAGAAGAGAGAGAGAATGAAAGAAGGAAAGAAGAAAGAAAGAGAAAGAAGGAAAGGGAGAGAGAATGAAAGAAAGAAAGAGAGAGAGAAAGAAAGAGAGAGAGAAGGAAAGAAGAAAGAAAGAGAAAGGAAAAGGAGAGAGAATGAAAGAAAGAGAAAGAGAGAGAGAGAATGAAAGAAGAAAACAAGAAAGAAAGAAAGAAAGAGAAAGAAAGCAAGAGAGAATGAAAGAATGAAAGAAGAAAGAAAGAAAGAGAAAGAAGGAAATGGAGAGAAAATGAAAGAAAGAAAGAGCAAAAGAAAGAGAGAATTAAATGAAAGAAGGAAAGAGAAAGAAGGAAATGGAGAGAAAATGAAAGAAGGAAAGAGAAAGAAGGAAATGGAGAGAAAATGAAAGAAAGAAAGAAAGAGCAAAAGAAAGAGAGAATTAAATGAAAGAAGGAAAGAAAGAGAAAGAAGGAAATGGAGAGAAAATGAAAGAAAGAAAGAGCAAAAGAAAGAGAGAATTAAATGAAAGAAGGAAAGAAAGAGAAAGAAGGAAATGGAGAGAAAATGAAAGAAAGAAAGAGCAAAAGAAAGAGAGAATTAAATGAAAGACGGAAAGAAAGAGAAAGAAGGAAAGAAAAGAAAGAAAGAAAGAAAGAAAGAAAAAAGGGAGAGGGAAAGAAAGAAAGAACTCTTCTCTTACCGATGATGACGATGAGCACGATCACACATATCACCCCCAGGATTATCATCATCTACAGACAGACAGACAGACAGAAGAAGAAGGCATTATAATGACATCTGTTTCCTAAAAATGAATTCCAGGTGTTTCTTCTCTGTATAGGACGACTATCATAGGATAGTCCACAGGATATCCATAGGATAGGATTATCAGAGTGATCTCTCTGTGATCAGGTGATTATTGTTTTTGTACCTTGGCGTTCTTCCACCAGTATTTATTCTTGAGTTTGGCGGCACTGGTCTCGAACTGAGATGCTCCGGCCTGCAGCGCGTCGGCTCGGTCATCCAGCTCTGAGAGCTTCTGGTCCCTCTCCAGGACTTTATCCACGTTCACACGCATGATGTCCACCACCTGAGGCAGAATTTTTTTGGGGGGGTGAAATGTATGCACTCATCGAATAAAAAGCCGAAAGGATGCCTTAATGCACCTCACATATCTTTACCCTTAATAAAAGAACTACTACTACTGTTATTATCGTTTGTATTTATATCATTTACCACCTAGTTTTATCTCATAATCATACAGTATGCATTCCTGCTTTATTATTCTTCATTTAGTTGTTATTGTTGTTGTTCTTATTTACACTTTAAGATACTTTAACGTACAGAAGCAAAAACAGATTAGTTACTAATGTCAGAGAAAATTCATTATCTGGCACTAAACTATCAAGCTAACACTGGGGGGATCACCGTGCCTGGAGGTGCATCTGCATATCTAAGTAGCTCTCGGTAAATAACTGATACAAGCGGTCAGTTGGTCAGGTACTGGTTTTTATTTTTCCCTGATTGTGCTCGGGCATGGCGTCTGTACCCTGATACGCCAAAAACAGCGCTATTAAGCTGTACAGTCATTACAATCCTACTGTGAAATGTTCAGCCTCCAGAGTGCAATGAAAAGTGTGTGTACGGTATGTCTCACTCACCTCGTCCACCTGAGCCTGCGTCTGCTGTAGGCGGCGGTTGCTGGTCAGGTTGGGAGGAGGCTGAGTCCCTCCCTCAGGGGCGGGGGCGCCGGCAGGGCCTGGAGCAGACCTGGGGTTCAAAATAAAAACAGTACACCTTAACCAAAGAAAGGGCTGCGAAAAAGGACATCTGACAAATGAAGAGCTCGACATACAGGGGTGAAAATAAATTTAAAAAAAACAAGGTCTTGAGGTAACCTTAGTGAAATCTGAAAACTGAAAATGAAACTGAGCTGATGATCAAAAGGAACAAAAGATCTCCGTTCAGCAAATCTTTTCATCTATGTACATGGAAATCTCAAACAGAATCTGGACAGACATGAAAATACAATTTAAAAAATATAACCAAAAGGCACAGAGACACCAAAATAACTGCTGGACCAACGTTCATTAGTTCTGCAACATCCCTGGCTGATTTTTTCGATTTCAGTCGTTTGTTCACATTTTTTTTTTTCGTTTATGAAAAGGCTTCGATAAAAGCAACTAAAGACAAACAATCATCCAATTGTAAATTATACAGCAAGAGAGAGAGAAAAAAACTCACTACTTACTTTAACACACTACTTGAACTAAAAGTACGAGACAGTCGTAAAGCAGTCGTAATCCAGTAATAACAAGTATTTAATATTTAAATTATTAAAAATGAAAGAGAGCAGTCTACAGATCATTAGTTACACAATCAGGTGCAAAGAATGAGCTGAGAGATGTGACGTGTAATAAGTAATAAGAAAGTAATCAGAATTAGTAATAAGAAAACCCTATCAGTCTTGTAAGAAGAAAAATACTGGAAAATCAAAGCTCTAAATCAATAAACCAATACAAATAAATATTAGGCATCAAGGCATTTCTGTAAAACTGGATCAATTATTCAATCATCATCAGAAATTCACCCTCTTACAGTATACCTTATGCTTGAAATGTGCTCAAATTTTAGTCAACTGGGTCACACCCACCTCCGCTCTCCCCAATCATACTCCATTACCAACCGGGGAGGTTGGTAATGGAGTATGATACCACGTGCCTCCTCTGGCACGTGCCTCAGAGCACGTGCCAGAGAACGTGTTATCACGTGCCTCAGAGGAGGCACGTGATAACACGTGCCTCCTCTGAGACACGTGAACATCTTTTCAAACTGCTGCTCATGCTGCGTCACAGGGAGGAGTAACATACTCAGAGGAAAGCGCTATCTGCCCTCTTCCGCATACATGAGCTCAACGATGCCAACAGCTGGCTAGTGTCGCTGTGATTGACAGGAGAGAGAGAGCGCGCACACAAGAGAGAGAGAGAAAGAGAGAGAGAAAGAGTAATGCCACTCCCACACAGACAGCACTGATTTTGCTCTCCTCGTTAGGCTACAGACCATGTATTCGAGGACCTTGCTAAGGTGGGCGTCATTTTTGGGAGGCATTTGAGCTTCTGTGATAAAATCTGTGTTTTTCAGAAGGGAGCATACGAAAGGCAAAATTACACATCCTTCTCAATTCTATTCACCAGACAAGAAAAGCCTGAAAGCTGGCAAACTGAACTACTGCATTGACTAAGCGATAATCTCTCTCTCTCTCTCTTTCATATATTGTGAAATGGACAAATGTTCAAATTTTGTCTTTTTCATAATCGCTGTGATTGTTGCCTACTGTATAGCCCTGCATCAATAATCTGTTAGATGATACATCATGATCATAACACACACAATATTATCATCTGTTTACACTGATATTTTAAAACTACACTGTGATTTGTCCTGATGAAATTTTGAGCCGTGACTGAAAATGTGTGCGCACGTGGGGGGAAAAAAATGAAAGCTCTGCGATTCTCTGATCTGACCAGCAGACGGAGACAAATCAGGGGATAAAGGTGACCTCTGAACGCTGAATCCCATCACACTTTTGTCTCGTTCTCTGTTAACACAATTACGGCGTATTTCTTTTTATTTTTGCTCAAACAGACAGAGCAGACGGGACGAGAGGACAAATGGATGTGTTCAAATCCAGACACTGCCTACGTGGTGTTTTCACATCTTCCCCTGCCTCCATTTCCGCCTCTCCTTCTCTTTCACTGCTGTCTATATTTAGAGCCTTCGGTCCCCTTCAGAGAGGACGAAAATCACCAACAGCACATCTACACATGCTTAAGACTTCAGTAGCTTGTGCACTCTTGACCAAAACTGTCCTAATCGATTCATTTGAGTCATTTAGGCTATTTTAGTAAAAGGTTTCAAGCCACGTCTGGAACGTAGTAGTTAACTTGAACCTCTGTGTTAACTAGCTGTGTTCTGATGTTCATTTAGATGATCTTCTGAGGTGTTTCAGTATCACAAAGGCTGTGATTATTTTCATATGATTCAATTTTTGCGTGATCACATATGACTCACATAATCACATGAGGAAAAACAGATGACTACGTGAAATGTAGCCTATGAGATTTTTACGTAATAGGAATTGTCCCATTTGGGGATTGAACAGCACCTGGGGTCTCAATTTGCCTACTTTTGAATGAAATAAATTAAAAAGAACATGTTTTTCAGGCAATATCTTTTATCATGGACACTATAAATCTATGCTAACCAAGTGCGATTGTGCATAAATAAATGTCACATGCACAGGAATTTAGCAAAGCGAGGTGCATTTATGGTTAAATGAGAACAGGTAGGACTATAATATCATAAAACTACTATAAAATGTGTTAGAAAAGTTTCATTTCAGAACATAATGTGTTCAGATTTCAAAGACTCAATGACAACCAGTGCAGTTTGTGATTTTTTTTTTTAATCCAGTAGAATTGAGAGACAAAATATCGAAATGTGAGAGAAGCTTCAAAAACATTACTATCACGCGTCCAAAACTCACATAATACACGAGTTAAGGAGTGTGTTTGAGGATCTGCCGTCAATCTAAAGCTTTGTTCACACATCAGAGAGCTTTATCGTTAATAATTTCTTATATTTTACATCAAAAGGTTTCATTAGAAATATCACGTGATCCTTAGACCTATTAGCCTTGCTGATTGGTCAAAACGCCTTAATCATGCACGAAACCTCGAGCCAAGCTTATAGAATACATTTGCTTACATATTATTTTAAAAATAGGGCTGAATGATTTCCAGGAATTTTTTTTTTATTGATCTGTATATAATACATGGAAAACTCTATAGTGTTTGTGAATAGCATTGCATTTCATGTTTAGGGATTGGCTCATTTACATATCATGATATATCAACTCATAGTCACGAGATATATATTGTCAATCCAAACCTCATATTTAACAACTTGGCATATAAAATTTTTTGTCACATTATCAGCTCTTCCACAAATTTGCCAGTCAAACATCATTTTGAGCCATGACATCCACCTTTCTTTAAAAAGAATAAATAATTAAATAAATAAAGCACTACTCTATCTCACCAGCAAATAATAATAACAATAATAAATTATTAATTCAGACTGCTCTTTGCCATGTGGATGATATTAAATGAGGTGTGTGTTTTCCTCGACGCTGTAAACATAAGGGATGTGATTAGGATTTTGAATGTAATCTGGCGTTGCAGCGTTTGTAGCTCGCTCAGCTCGGAGGAGACTCGGGCTCGGCCATCTTGCGCAGGAGACGTGTTAGTGCCAGCCATTTGGTTACAGCCTCCATGTAGGAGCAGTACGGCAGGAGCTTTATGAGCTCCTAAATAAAGAATTCATCTATAGAGATAATAAACCTAAACCAATATTTTTTGAGAAATATACATTTTCTGGAAAGGGTGTGTGATGGATAGGACAGGACAGGACAGTTTTGCTTCATAGGTACAAGAGCAATATGACAATATGACCCTCCCAACCCCCACCACCACCGAGGAACATGTCTACATTAAAAAAAAGAAAGAAAAAGAAGAAAGAAAGAAAGAAAGAATGAAAACATTGATATTTTATTATTTTATGATTGACAGATGATCACAGTAAAGCAGATTTAACCCTGGATTTAGGCCATATCTCATCCACTTTTATACACGAGTTAAAAGACATAATATAAATGCAAACATTTAGAACATGTTCTTGAACGTCAAGTATTCGAAAATATATATATATATTTAAAGTAAATAACAATCAACCAAATTTCCAACAAAGCCAGTCTGATCCAGAGCCTATAGGCGTGTTTCGGCCATGTCTACCATCATTCACAGCTCTATAAATAATAAATATTAAATAATAAATAATAAAATGCGCTGCAAATCATTTACAAAATAACCAGGCAGGAAGGTCTGATAGCTATTCTGATGGACATATATTTCAAATCATTATTATTATAGTCTTACTAGAATTCATGAGTAAACATCATCTGAAGCTGAGATTTTTTTTTTTTTTAAATTAATGAAAATACAGTCATAAACATCCAGCCATATCAATAAAAAAGAAAGAAATTTCCTTTTTTAAAATAAAAAAGGCCTTTAAATTTCTATTTATAATGCTTTCCCCGCTTTGATGCCTTTCACTACCCAGAGCACCTTCTAGAAATAAGCATCCGCGCACGAGCTCACTAATCCCAACCCGAAATAAAGAAATTAATAATAATAGTAATAAAAAAACACACACACAAAAACAAATAGCATATGTGGTAAATGAACCAGTACTCACATTTCTTTTTATTGTTGGCGCGTGCACACACAAATCCGACAGAAAGGTGGTGTAAACGACACGACGACGTATGTTCCCCTCTCTCTCCTTCTCTCAGGTTATTTATTATAAGGACGCGCGCGCTTCTTCTCGCAAACACGCGCACACGCACGCACGCAGGGTTATTTTTCCCCCGCACTGTTTTTTTTTTTATTCTTATTTTAATAAAAATGAGCAGGTTTCGTGTGTCTGCGCTCCGTCACCGAGCTGCCTGCGTACATAAAAAATGGATGCTCTCGGATTAAGAGAACAAAAAAAACAGAGACAGCTAGCTGACGTCACTAGTCATCCGGGGAAGCTGCAGGTTGGAGAGGGTCACCATGACGACCGCGCGCACTAAGCGCACTATCTGTTTGTGCTAGTGTGCGCGCGGACGTAGCCAACATACGCGTGATTTCACGCAGAATGTGGTGAGCTTAATGTGAGTAACATGTGATCACATGCGGTAAAAATAAATAAATAAATAAATTAAGCATCCTTGCTGGAAAAAAGGCCAATTGAAACCCTTATAGAATTTGGAATGATTTTAATTAATGGTTAAAATGGGAATTGTATTGGTTTTAATGGAAACGCTAATGAGTTCTACTGGTAATTTGTTGCTTTCTATTGGTGACATGTTATGTCAAGGTGTCTATTGCAGGTAATTGTTTTGCACGCTCTTTCACATTGATGTTGGTAAATGAGAACTTTTAGCTCGACGCACGTGAATCGAACAGGGCTTTGGTTGAATGAGCGGGTGTGATGACGTCACATGACGGGTCTTGACCCAAATATGCGGAAACATCTGCGTTAATTTTGAAAAATTGCAAGCTCCTGCAAATATTGCGGAGTTTTTTGGGTTTGTGTTTTTTTTACGTTAATTTCTGCGACCGCTAAATCCTGGAAGGACTGAATAAATGCATTCAAATGAGAATATTAATATAATATAATATCATATCATATCATATCATATAAGAATCCATACAATGTGCACCTGTCTGGAAGTTAAAGATCAGTGATGAACAAATGAGCTCTGTTTGTTTAGATTTTGGATTCAATATTTTCAGCTTGTTAGCCTATATTTAGGCTGATTAACTTCATATATACCCTTAATAGGTCCTTAAATCCTTCATAACCTGTATTCGTACTATTAAATACTAACTAGTGCACTATTAGCCTGAGATAGTAACCCAGCCCATAGCCCAAACCCCTCTCTGTACAGTGTGCCTAAGTAGTGCGCCACCTGTGCCTCTCCTGCTATTTGGGAGAAGAGCCATGAAAACGTGCGAGATGGAGGATAAAAGATACTGGACTCGACACGCTGAATTATATATTTGAGAAAAGAAAATGGGTGTTGTTTTTCCACTGAAAGTGAGAGGTAGATAAACAGCTGTCTAATCTAAAGTCTGTTAAACTGTTTAATCCCGTGGTTTATTATTGGTTAGTGAGGATGTCAGAAAATAAACAAAATGGCGGTGTGAATTAAAGCAGCATGGACTGCTTAGAGCCTAAACCTATAGCTAAATATACCGACGAAAAGACTTATAAATTGTTTGTGCTTTCTAGTAGAATGAGTGAGAAGTAACATGATTAAACAGAGAAAAGCTCCCTCACTGGGCACTTAGTTTTTTTATTCTCTCCCTAAGTGATTGTTTGGTTCTGTATAAACAATCAGCGCCGTAGTGGCGCTACATATTGTAGGTTCGTGGAAAATTGTATAATTATATTATTGCTGTAAACATTAAGAAAACAGTGTTGGCAGCGGTGGGATTCGAACCCACGCCCCCGAAGAGACTGGAGCCTTAATCCAGCGCCTTAGACCGCTCGGCCACGCTACCTTAGAAACGCCATAACACGGCGAATGTTATCAGTATAATTGTTGCGTTTAGAGTAACTTTAAAAAGACTTTAAAAGAAATACGTAAACTAGCCTTCTCTGAAGAAACTATCGTTACTTGGTCGATCATGTAATCGCGTTCCATGAACCAATGTGAAAAATGTCGTTGCCTAGGAGACCAAAGGAGCAGCTGCCCTCTAGTCTGTTAACTAGATAATAAGCCAGTGTTTTTCTATGAGTGCCGCAATGATCTTCGCTAGGTACCTGATAAACATAAATTGCGTTGTCTGTGTATTTATTTAGGGATAAATATGTGTCTTATATATACTTCTTTATTTAAAAATAAAATAAAGCTGTAACGTAAGCCCAAATGCCCGCCTCCTGTGTTAGCATTGGCGGCTACACAGTCACGTGCGTGAAGCAGATTGGACACGATGTAGAATAGTTCCTCAGCGTCTGTTTTCTCACCCTAACTTGACTCGCCTCCCTCGCGCTTTCATTTCGCCTTACAAAATGTCATTTTAAACTTTATTTTCTAAACCGTGAACAGTTTAACAGTGTGTGAACATATGACCCATATTCACATTCAACTGCGAGCGAATTAGATATTAATTAAAGCGTCAGAATAACAGAAATAACACGTTTCTGAAACGAACCAATCACGTCGAGTTATGCAAATTAGAGTGCGTTAAAAAAATCCGGAAAAAATATTCCTGAAATTATCTTTTGTGAAACTTCGAGTTTTAAGCACTCTGTCTGAAACGCAGTATTTTAAATTACGTGATATTAGACATAATGGAGCGCTGTAAAAAATATCACAAGAGTAAGAGCGGAATCTACCATGATGGAAAACACGGGTGTGTTACATGTGTTTGGTCCTTCGCCATACGCAAGGTTACATCAGTGAGGTATATCCTTACCTGTTACCTTAGAAATAAGGTTGCAGAACATGATGATTGGATTCAATGATTGCGTGATTATATTCCGCATTTATCAAGGAACCGCAACACCTTGATGAATCCTGTCTGATTCTTGCTTTTGTGTTCAAAAATGAGAAACAATTAAATATGTAGTTAGAGCTCTGTTCTAGTTATGACTAAAGTTGTTCATGTTTAAAGGGAAGCGTGTGTTTTTTTTATTATTATTAGTTGCGTATTCTACTGTGTTCGAATTTTGGCGTCCGTGGTGTTACGTACTTCTAGATTACAACGCTTAATTTATTGGAAGCAGTGACGCCATTTCGCAGTACCCCATATGCACATGGAAATGGCGATGCTGTCGCTGACGCATATTATTTTAAAGAGAGATGTTGTGATGTAACCGGGCATCTAGACGAGGTGGCCGAGTGGTTAAGGCGATGGACTGCTAATCCATTGTGCTCTGCACGCGTGGGTTCGAATCCCATCCTCGTCGGTCCACGTTTTCTGTCTTTCACAATTTACGGGAACGTCTACAGTTATTCTTTATTCCAGTGTTCTCATGCTGGGGTCCTTGGCCCCCTGGGGGTCCGCCAGATGGCGCCCGGGGACCGCACAGAAACCCTACCTCAACAGAATATATATGTGTGTGTTTGTGTGTGTGTGTGTGTGTGTGTATATATATACAGTATCTCAAAAAAGTGAGTACACCCCTCACATTTTTGTAAATATTTGATTATATCTTTTCATGTGACAACACTGAAGAAATGACACTTTGCTACAATGTAAAGTAGTGAGTGTACAGCTTGTGTAACAGTGTAAATTTTCTGTCCCTTCAAAATAACTCAACACCCAGCCATTAATGTCTAAACCGCTGGCAACAAAAGTGAGTGCACCCCTAAGTGAAAATGTCCAAATTGGGCCCAAAGTGTCAATATTTTGTGTGGCCACCATTATTTTCCAGCACTGCCTTAACCTTCTTGGCATTGGAGTTCACCAGAGCTTCACAGGTTGCCACGGGAGTCCTCTTCCACTCCTCCAAGACGACATCACAGAGCTGGTGGATGTTAGAGACCTTGTGCTCCTCCACCTTCCGTTTGAGGATGCCCCACAGATGCTCAATAGGGTTTAGGTCTGGAGACATGCTTGGCCAGTCCATCACCTTCACCCTCAGCTTCTTTAGCAAGGCAGTGGTCATCTTGGAGGTGTGTTTGGGGTCGTTATCATGCTGGAATACTGCATACTGATCATGCTCTGCTTCAGTATGTCACAGTACATGTTGGCATTCATGGTTCCCTCAATGAACTGTAGCTCCCCAGTGCCGGCAGCACTCATGCAGCCCCAGACCATGACACTCCCACCACCATGCTTGACTGTAGGCAAGACACACTTGTCTTTGTACTCCTCACCTGGTAGCCGCCACACACGCTTGACACCATCTGAACCAAATAAGTTTATCTTGGTCTCATCAGACCACAGGATATGGTTCCAGTAATCCATGTCCTTAGTCTGCTTGTCTACAGCAAACTGTTTGCGGGCTTTCTTGTGCATCATCTTTAGAAGAGGCTTCCTTCTGGGTCGACAGCCATGCAGACCAATTTGATGCAGTGTGCGGCATATGGTCTGAGCACTGACAGGCTGACCCCCCACCCCTTCAACCTCTGCAGCAATGCTGGCAACACTCATACGTCTATTTCCCAAAGGCAACCTCTGGATATGACGCTGAGCACGTGCACTCAACTTCTTTGGTCGACCATGGCGAGGCCTGTTCTGAGTGGATCCTGTCCTGTTAAACCGCTGTATGGTCTTGGCCACCATGCTGCAGCTCAGTGTCAGGGCCTTGGCAATCGTCTTATAGCTTAGGCCATCTTTATGTAGAGCAACAATTCTTTTTTTCAGATCCTCAAAGAGTTCTTTGCCATGAGGTGCCATGTTGAACTTCCAGTGACCAGTATGAGGGATTGTGAGAGCGATGACACCAAATTTAACAAACCTGCTCCCCATTTACACCTGAGACTTTGTAACACTAACAAGTCATCTTGACCCCCTTTATGCATTCGTGAAGGTTTTTTTGGTTCATGCATTGTAGGGTTAAATATCAAAAATCTAAAAGGTGTGCGTCATACCTGACACCTAGTCGAACACTTTACAGTTGGTTGTGTGACTGTACATCATTCCCCTTAAATGCTATTGAGCTTTAAATTATGGTATATTTTGTGTATGTTCCCATTCTGCAGTGAAATTCATATCTAATTTACATGTGATTTAATAGTTTATTTTAATAAATATCAAAAATCTAAAAGGTGTGCGTCATACCTGACGTTTAGATGAACCCTTTACAGTTGGTTATATGACTGTAAGTCATTCCCTTCAAATGCTATTGAAGTTAGAAACGTGTTTAACAATGTCGTATGTAACTTTAGAGACGGTCCCTTAATTTCCTCATATCTGCGAATATCGAACGTCAAACCAACTTTATTCCAATTTCATAGAGTTTTATTTTGAACTTGGACTCAAATATAAAGAAATGCGGTCTGTGCTTACAGTTCGAGGCACGGTTTTGACATAAGTGAAAGACACCTGAAAAGGATATTACGCGAAAGAGTATGTATGTTACCTGTAAGACTTTTTATAATGGATACGTTTCTGTGGCATAAAAGGATGCACACTACACAAGGCGGGGGGGGGGCCTCACGCTGAAAAAGTTTATTCTACTGTTTATTTTACGTACTGTTCATCATAAACCCTTATGTTTGCTAATTTGATATGAACATACAAGGTATGTTTACGGTTACAAAGTACTTTAAAAACCTTACAAAGAAGCCTTTTGTCGCCTGGCGCCGTGGCTTAGTTGGTTAAAGCGCCTGTCTAGTAAACAGGAGATCCTGGGTTCGAATCCCAGCGGTGCCTTTTGCTTCTCATTTACCCTCCAGACGTTACTGCACTACATAGACAGGCTATGCGTCACCACATGTACCATTTTATCTGTTTTGAGAGTGTACCGAATATAAACACGTATTTACTTTCGGTTGACTGTGCCATATTGTAGTTGCTCCTCACCTGGTTTTACAATCAACTTTGTCATGTCCCATAGAAACAAAAAGCATCGTGACTGAAAATACCTTCACACTTTTATTAGGCAGTCCTTTCGTCGCTTTGTTTTGACTTCACATCAGTGAGGTATGTTCATATCTGTTGCTTAGAAAATCGTGCTCTAAAACATCACAATTGATTCCATGAATGTATGGGAAAGGCTTGTTGTGTTACGTTTAATGGCGTGGTTATGGTTATGTCGTCATCATTAAACAATATATAATCTTTTTATTTAGAATGTTGCAGGTTCGATGAAGAGATTAAAAACATGAGATAGTCAGGGTTTTTTATTGTAAACGAATTAAGAAAAGAAAAACGTGATGGCAGCGGTGGGATTCGAACCCACGCCTCCAGAGAGACTGGAGCCTAAATCCAGCGCCTTAGACCGCTCGGCCACGCTACCGTGCTTAAGTGTTTAACGTGGTCCTATATCAATCTCTTCCTACCAGACAGCAAAAATTGTAAAAGTTTGTTAGTTAATTTGAACATGTTTGAGTAATTAATTAGTTGGAAGCAGTCAAATCGATGAAATGACCAAAACGACGACGTCAAAAATTCCTACACTGCAGTTACTCATTATTACATATTTACATTTTGTCGAGTGTTAATTGTTTGAAGTTAGCATTTATCTACCTAAACAAGTTACCAAACGCTAATTTGAGTGGTTTTTGTCGTAAAATGAGCATATAAATTTAAAGCTGAAGTCAATATCCATAATAAAACATTATTATTAACTACATATTGAACGTTCATACGTTTTAAGACTGAGTTTACATCAAAAAGACAATAAACCTTAAAAATATTTGCATAAAGTTTAGCCAACTAGCCCTTTTGAGGCGTTAATGATGGTGATGGTGATTATTATTATTCATCATTATTAATGAAAACATTTGATCATTAAAATGTGTTTATTTTAAAATCACTTTACATTGTAAATTTTTTTTCAAAGTTATGTTTGGTGATTATTTTACTTTCCATACTACAAGTAATTCACCACATATATGAGAAGTCTAAATAATAATAATAATAATAATAATAATAACAAAATGGTTGTACATTTTTGACTTCCAGTATTAGAGTAATGTATAGTGGTCTGCCATTTTGACCCACTATTTTTCCAGTATTATGCATTTTGTACATAGTCACAGTCTTACTGAGGACCAGGGGCTGGATTAACATACTGATAAGGATCATAAAGATCCCTGTAGTAATCAGATGGCTCATTGAGGAGATAAGAAGCATCCAAAGTCCTTTTGTCCTCTGATGATGAAGCCAGATGGTCCTTTTCATTCTCTTTTTCTGCTCTGTTGACGAGCAGAGATTTACTGGGGAGGTTAGATAGTGGAGGATCGCTCAATTTTACAGGTCTCGGTAGGTTTTCAATCAAGCAGTCGGGGTCCCAGTAAGGGTCACAGTCATTCTCCATCCCTTTGATGATGCTGGGAGATTTTGGCACAGGCGGATGGGTGGTGGAATGCAGCTCAGCGGCTTCAGAAGGGCCCTCAGTAGGCGTACTCAGCTTACAGCTAGGGTGGTAGCGTGGATCACAGGGTATGACGACAGCACCAGTGGGCACATAGACAATTCTGGGCTTACAGAGCGGGTCTTTGGGATTGCACAAGTATATAACATCAGACTGTGAGAGAGACGGCACTGATGGATGGGTGGTGGGTAGAGGTGGAGGTTTGGTGGTGGGAGGTGGAGAAGTGGTTTTGGGAATCTGAAGGCCTACGATGTTCTGGTATTTGGAAGCGTCTGCGCCGTATTTCTGCTCCAAGTGGCGCATTTGCTGGTAGAGAATCCGGATCTTGTCGATCTCATAGAGCTGTTCAGGAAGAAAAAAAGCACACAAAGGAAGTAAAGCAGCAGGAGTAACAGACAGACAGACAGACAGACAGAGAGACAAACAAATGGACAAAACGTACTCCCTCAACATGTCCAATGCTGCTGTAGTATCCATAGTAGGATTGGAAGTCTGGATCCTTGTGGTACCATTTTGGCTCAGCTGAACGGCGAGAACGCACCAGGAAGTTATGCGCTTCAAACGAGTCGATACTTACAGACTGACCTGATTCTGAAATTAGAATATACTTAATCTGCTTCATCTTCAAAATTTTAGTAATAACATTTCAAATTAAGTGGATAAATTGATACTCAATACCAAGTTTAATGTTTGTCAATAATGTCTATAAGATTATTCTTTTATACTTTCATATCTATAATTTCCTCTGTTATTTCTGAGCTTTATCTTATTATTTTTGTACAGCTAATCAGCCTTCAAAGTGAATAAAAATGTGATAAAGATCTATACTGTTAGCTTCATCAGCAAGCTTTGTGAGAGGCGTCGCCTGCAGAAGAGCTGCACATGAAAAAATGATCATTTAATATAATAGCATGAAATAAATAAATAAAATTGTATAACTGGATGGTAATAAAAACAAGTCTACTTACAATCAGGATTAAGAAACAGGACAATGCCCCAACAAGAGACATGGGGGAGGAGAACATCTTCGAAACCTGAGCAGGATGAAAATGTTAAAACTGTTCACTGAGTTTCTAGAAAAATATACTACACAATATAATAGTATATTTAATATGAGCAGAAAAGGATGTCAATACACTTAAAAAATCATGCTTTTTAATTCACACGTGTGAATATGCATTTCTTTTACCAACCGCTTGAATTTTTAAGCATTTTAGACAGAAAGACTAAATCATTTGGAATCAATGACTGACTGAGACTTTAATAATAATAATAATAATAATAATAATAATAATAATAATAATAGGAAATAAAAATACAGGCCTACCTCTTGCACTCTTTACTCAGCACCCAGGTATGAACTGTTAGCATGAACGTTTGGAATAAATACATTTTGGCTGCCTGATAATTAAGCTCTATATGGAAGCTAAATTAGCCCCTCCTACTTGCTCTAAATCACATGTTGGATGCTGGAATTCTCTGGTAAATGCAGTTCTCTCCAGTTTGCTGTCTGCTTTGATGAACAGCTCAACATCTATGTTTAAAGAATAAAGTAGGAGAGCTGCAAAAATTGAAGCCTTCTTCATGGAGAAACAGCTGGAGATTTATGCTTCAACATCTGCCTCTGTGCTAATGGGAGGGAGGGGGTGTATCCTGTTTCTTTTAACAAACAGCCACAAACGATAACTAGAAACGTCCATCTGTCTAGCAAAAAGTGTAATAATGAATCAGAACAGAGCAGAGAAATGAAAAACAAGCAGGGTCTCCTGTAGATTAAAGAAGACAGTCCTGTACCTGGCGGTGGCGGGGTGTATATGAGTAGTTATGGGGTTCAACAACCAGGTGTGAGAGAAGAAAGCAGGAATCCAAAATATGTTCTAAGCAAAGCAGGATCATGATAGTGAGACAATCAGCAATCATAACAGTCATGTTTATGTTCGGTTCTACAACTAGCCTCATCTTTGCACGTGTTGTTATTATTTATTTATTTATTTATTTATTTATTTATTGAATAAAGGGGTCACTCAGTCACTTAGAGGCCTCAAAGGCACAAAAATAAATGACAGCTTTCATATGTCTGGAGTAAAATATGAAACAAAATATTATCTTATGATAGAAAAAGCACCAAAACAAGCAGCAATGATTAATTGATTCATTGACTCATTGATTCGTTAATTAGTTGAATAATCGAATAATCAATTAACAGAACACACCTCAGATCACATCAGCACACTGACACCTGTTGAAACCTGTAGCAGCATAACTGAGCCTCGGTTGTGTTCATGTGAAAAACTAAGTGAATATATTTGCATTTGTACATGATGTCTAAGCAGTGGGAAGCATCATGCATGCCCAAACAACTTCCTTGCCAATAAAAGTGTCTGTATTTGTGAATAACTGATTTTAAACACTGTAAACTCGGCTGCAATATCTTATAATGTATATAAAATATTCCAAGCTGCAATCTTGAAACACTGAGTCTATTTGTTTTTTAAATTTGCGATTTGATCTACACTAGTGTCTGTTTCTCTTCAATTCCTCTTTAATTCCTCTTTAATTCACATGATCATTGATTTCCGGAGAAGCTGTGCGACTGTGCATTTGTATGTATTTCTTACTTATTGTCACTAGGTGGCAGTAGTAGGTATAAACTAACAATTTAGGTAGCTATTGATGTGCCTGATTCCGGGTGGGGCTTGTGAACGGAAGTGTACTTAAATTAATTCAAATAATAAGCACACAAGTTTAATGTAAAAATATAAATATATATATCCGTGCTTAAACGCGTGGAATTTTAAAAACGCTAGTCAATCGTGCTAACTATCTCGGAACGTTATGTACTGTCGTTTCAAACAGGCAAGTTTCGGACTTCATTCTGTTCAAGTGGTCCTTTAAAATATTTTTTAAAACTATATTTTGTTAAAATTACGCCTGTTAAAATTCAACCTCACTGAAATTACAACTTATCGATGTTGCGTGTTAGCGAAGCAGATTTTTAATCAGGCTCATGTCACGGCTACACAAAGGGTCCTACAGATTCCGGAAGTACACGATCATATACACCAGTTGTTGTTGTTGATATTGTAGCATAGCCACCTAATGTCGATATTTGGACAGTTTTCTGTTATTTTGATATTCACAAGTAAACTATGTTATTTTCCCGGAGGAATTTAAAGCTGACCCTGTTGCTATCTAGTATGGAAATATTCTGCTCCGTTTTAGCGTTGATGTAAATTGGAATTACTGAGTTAGCAGAAATTATAGCAGAGAAAATGATTTCTCAGGTGTTTATTCTGTCATCAAAAGGCGACCATCTAATCTACAAAGACTGTATCCTGACCCTGTGTGTGTGTGTGTGTGTGTGTGTGTGTGTGTGTGTGTGTGTGTGTGTTTGTTTGTTTGTGTTTGTTTGTTTGTGTTTGTTTGTGTGTGTTTGTTTGTTTGAGGAAAAGAATAAGTGGATGTTATTGTTAGAAGTTGTAACGTAAGCAACAGTGTGTATCAAAGTGGTGCATGTTTAAGAAAATTGTAATAATAATGTACTTAACATATATAATGTTTAATTTATATAAAGCTTTTCCAAAGACTAAACTTTATCCAAGATATATTATTCATATATGATTCTCCTCCAGTCTTTATTTATTTATTTGAGTTGTGTTAAGTGTATTTTATAAACATATCTTACTTACTAAACAGTCAGGGACTAAAGGAGTCAATTGTGTGTATGTTCAGGTATCTGTGTGTGTTTGTGGGTTTACTTAACTCTCATTGAGTCCGTGGTGAAGTTGAAAAAGACTCCATGAGCACGTTTTATGAGATGGTGTCATCTCTGAGTGGAGATCAGCCTCCTGTAGTCATGGTAGGTTTTTATGAACTTGTTATTACGTTTATCTTTGTTATGATTAAGAGTGCTGCAGAAGCTGATTGTTCTGTGTCTCCGTACTCTCTAGAGTCGCAAAGGTCTCAACTTTATTCACATCCGGCACGCTGGACTTTACTGGGTCGTATCTACGAAGACGGATCCATCTCCGTTCACTGTTGTTGAGTTTCTGAACAGGTAAACTGAAGAAGCGCTTCCGTATTCATCTCCATCATCAGCGTTGTATGGATTCTTGTGACGATGCTGTGGAGTTTCTGCCTCTGTATGACGTGTGCGGTTGTTCTAATTGTTGCCGTGATGTATGTGTCATGCAGGCTTGTCGCTCTGATTAAGGATTACTGCGGCAGCGTGTGTGAGAAAACTGTCCGCATGAACTTTGCTCTGATCTACGAGCTCCTGGACGAGATGGTGGTGAGTCGTACACACTTTTTTATTTTAATTTTTTTTATCCATTGTAAATCACGTTACTTATGTATTAACATGATCCAAACTTAATGCAAAGCTGTAACTGAGTGTAAAATGTGATAGAGAATGAAATATCTCTAATTCTCATATTGGATATTTTAAAAAATCTAATTGTCTCTATGTTTGTTTGTTTGTTTCTTTCTTTCTTTCTTTCTTTCTTTCTTTCTTTCTTTGTCAGGATTACGGCTACATCCAGACAACCTCCATGGACATCCTGAAGAATTTTATTCAGACGGAGCCAGTCGCCTCCAAACCTTTCAGTCTGTTCGACCTCAGCAACGTCGCCCTCGTAAGAATTTATAATCCAGAAAATACGGTCTGATTGCATACTTGTTAGTTATAGTAAAGAGGGTTAAAAGTGTGTGTGTGTGTGTGTGTGTGCTATAGTTCGGAGCAGAGACGCAGCAGAGTAAAGTGGCTCCCAGCACCGCTGCCGCCCGACCCATCATGACGTCTCACAGTGGAGAGGTCACTCGTCCACGCACGCACTCGTCCACGCACGCACTCGTCCACGCACGCACTTGTCCACACACGCACTCACTCCATCATCCATCCACTCACGCATTCACTCACGCATTCACTCACTCCTCCATCCACTCACTCACTCACTCACTCACTCACTCACTCACTCACACACTCACACACTCACACACTCACTCACTTACACACTCACTCACTTATTCACTCACTTGTCCATCTGTCCATCCACTCACTCATTCACACACTCATTCACCCACTCTCTCATCCATCCACTCGTCACTCACTCATTACATGTATTAACATGATTAATGTGATTAATTTATTCACTATTTAACATTGTCATGATCTTTTATCCAGTCATTCAGGCATTTATTCATTGCACAATTAATTCAGTAATTAATTCATAAATTAATTATTTACTATACTGATTTATTTTGTAATTCAGTCATCTCCCTCTCTCTCCCCATTTCTCTCTCTCCCCTATCTCTATCCCTCTCTCTCTCTCTCTCTCTCTCTGTTTCTCTTTCTCTCTATGATGGATTGAAGTTTTTGCTGCTGAACACTTATTTTCTCTGTGTGTATGTGTGTGTGTGTGTGTGTGTGTGTAGGGAAGTAAGAATGAGATCTTTGTGGACGTGGTGGAAAGACTCTCAGTGGTTATTGGCGCTAATGTGAGTGCTTCAGTTTTTGTTACATGAAAATAATAATACTTAGAGTCGTCTCGTCTCAGTTTCTAAAATTAACAAGAACAATGAATTAAAATATACATTTTCTGTACAGTATATTACACAGACGAAGTGCAGAGGTCTTGACCTGACACTAACAGCATGGGAAGGATTTTGGGAAATTTATATTAATCATCACTGAGACTCAACAGTGTTTGTGTGTGTGTTTTGTGTGTGTTTGTAGGGGGTTGTGATGAAAGCAGACGTGGAGGGAGAGATCAGAGTCAAGTGCTATCTTCCCTCATGTTCAGGTACGATAATGCTCATCTAACACTATCGGCTGCGTTCCAATTCTGTGTTAAACTAGCCAGCTAATCGCCACAGTAGCTGCTTAGCACGCTAGCTAGTACAGGGTTTAGAGAACATAAACGGTGTGTTGATCGTCGTGATCCTGATATTATGATTAAAAAAATGAAGCTTAATGTCTTATTTTATGAAAGTGTTCACTGGCTAGCTATTAAACAGATCTGCATCTCTCACCCGACATGTTCCTCTCACGTGTGTGTAGAGATGAGGATTGGCGTGAACGAGGAGTTCAGCATTGGGAAGTCTCAGCTCAGAGGTAAGCGTCGTCACCACGCTGACTTCTTCATTTACACATTTATTTATGTGTATTTAACTCCACACGGCTTTTTAATACGACTCGTAGCGCGTCCTTTACTAAAATACTACAACATCTGCACGCAGCCACAGAGACGCTTTTCCAGTTACCATGGCAACTAGCTGCTTTTTGCCAGTTGATTTGCTGATATAGTTACAGCACAGCAGTTTGTTGATGCCAATTTAATGCCATATAACCAACTAAATCAATAAACAAATAAGTAAATGTCATATAATTAGGCATAATTATGTATATTACATAATTTTTTATATCATTTCTTGATTTGAAATCTGACCTTGATCCGACAGTTATCATCATATTGAGAGAACACGTTATAATATCTTCATCAGTTGTTTAGTTGTGTGAATATTTTGAGACTAAAGGTTTAAAAATGTACAGCGTTCTATAATTTCCCACATGCTAGTACACTAACTTATTACAAGGCGAATGAAAGAAAACTTAATATTCTCCATTCTGCTCAGGGGAAATATGATGCCATGAGATTGTGCCAAGTGGGCGGAGCCAGGAGTTGTTCAAAGTTGCTGACTTTCAAATTAAGTAACGAGACGTCAGCGGACAAAAACTGCAGTTTATAAACTGCAGACACAGCTTATTCTTTCTCTGGATCTATCTCTACTTTTTGTCTTTTTCATCTCTCTCTCTCTTTCTGTGTGTGTGTGTGTGTCAGGTTACGGGGCGGCCGTGCGGGTGGATGAGTGCAGTTTTCACCAGTCCGTGAAGCTCGATGAGTTTGATACACACAGGATTTTAAAAATTTGCCCCAGCCAAGGAGAGGTATTCAGCATTCAGCTTTGTGGTGTGTTATCGTTTCTAGCCCTCTGTCTGTACCTAATCACTCACTCACTTACTCACTCACTCAGTCACTGGTGTCTCAGCTTAGATAAATAAACTACAGTTGTAGTGATTACACTGAATTTGTCCATAAGCATAATGTGTGTGTATTAGCAAACCCTGATGCAGTACCAGCTGAGTGACGAGCTGCCATGTCCTCCTCCGTTCCGTCTCTTCCCCACTGTAGAAAAGGATTATGGGAGCAGGTAAAATAGTCCACGTAAGAACACTTCAGTTAAAACTTGTACAACACAAACATCACAGCACAGCACGGGCGTGTGTTAAAAGTGTGTGTGTGTGTGTGATCACAGACTTTTTTAAAGAACGACAGCTAAGGATCTAACAAACCTTTAGTGGTTACTATGGCAACATCGCAAGCCACATCCTATCATATTAATTTCAAACATATTAGTTTCTCTCTAATAAATTCCCTTAGAATGAATAATAAATTGAATATTCTCCATCTCTTTGCTCAGGTTGTTGATTTTCCTCAAGCTGCGCTGTGATTTGCCGCCTAAAAGGTGCGTTATAGCACTGTGTATTTGTTATACCTGCTCACAGCGCCAATCTGATCAGCTTATGTGCTCCATTCCCACTGATTTGTTCTGCCATGCTCAGTTGTATATTTTTCCTGTTTCGCAGCTCTGCTATAAATGTTTCAGTGACAGTTCCTGTGCCCAAGGGTTCTCTAAGGTACGCAGAAGGAGAAAAATGTCACGTCTTCATATGACCACATTTCTCATTGTTGTACAGACGAAAGAAATGACACAATACTCATCCCTTTACTGAAAATATTTAACAGATATCTTCCTCCCTCTCTCTCTCTCTCTCTCACTCTTTCACGCTCAGTCTCTCTCAGGAGTTGAGTAGTCCTGACCAGACCGCCGAGCTTCGGCCCAAACACAAATCCGTCATGTGGGAAATCCCACGATTCCCAGGAGGAGCTCAGCTCTCGGCTCTCTTTAAGGTGAGCTCTACATTTTTCTTACACACACAGAACCTCTTAGTGAGTATCATACAGGTGTTTCTGAATGCTCAGGTACAACCTGTGGCACTCCCTGCATACACCAGGACTCATTAAAATGCTAACTCTTCCTGCAGGTGGAAGTCCCTGGTCTTAGCTCCGCCTCTCTCCAGGAGGTGGGGCCTGTCAGCATGAGCTTCGAGCTTCCCAAGCACACGTGTACAGGGCTGCAGCTCCGATTCGTGCGTCTCTCTCCAAACCAGCAGGCTCCGTCTCATCGCTGGGTCCGCTACGTCACACACTCTGAGTCCTACACCATACGCATCTGATGAACATACACCTACATACACACACACCTAAGGGTGTTTCAGTATTTCAGTATTTTATTATATATTGATTCCACTCTAAAGATTTACTCTTTAGAGAATACTCTAAAGATTTGTGATGCTGAGTTTTTTATATATATATATGTGTGTGTGTGTATATGTATATGTGTATATATATGTCTGTGTGTGTACATATATATGTACATCTTTTTTATTTAATTATTATTATTTTGTATTGCTCTTTGTGATTTTCTTTGTAAACCATCCACATTCAAGCTTTGTAAAGGTGCTGTATAAATTAAACAAATTATTATTGTTGGTCGTGTTGTAGGTGTGCTCTTAGACACACACACACACAGAGGCACACACAGAGGCACACACAGACACACACAAAACGTGCTGTAAAGAAATGACGATGGCCCCCTCTAGTGGAGTGAAGTTAAAAGACTGGAATTAAGAATAACAGAAGACGTGTAAATAGTCTATACACCAGTTAAATCCCTGTACAATCACATGAGATGGGAATGTTTTCCAGATGTGTCAATACATTTCAGGAGTTTTTTTTTCTTTTATTGCTTTGATTTATTCCACATTTATGTCATTTAGAAGTAGTGATGGTGTTGATACCAGAATAAGAAACCTCAAACAGTAAAAACACTAATAATAAAAAGTCTTACTTCTGATCCGGGTTGCCAGGTTATTGTGCTCACAGCTGAAAGCTGTCCAAGTTCACTATATCTTACAAATCCACATAAACCGCACAAATTCTCCCTGTCGTTTGTGATTAGAGATATGTCTGGCAACCCTGCTGTAGATGGAAATAAGATCTGAACTTTAACTGTGTAAATTTCTTTCGACTTTTTTTTGTACGTGACGAAACTTAATAAAAATGGCGATCTTATTTAATTAATTTTTATTTTAAACGACGAATTTAGGTGAAGTAAATCCAGGTGAGATGTTGAGGGACAGTTTCATTTAGCCGTTTGTTCTTTTCCTTTCTCACTGAGTGTACAGTAGTAATGGTAGTTGGTATGCAAATAAGATCCTCGGTTACCTTATGGATGCGCGGACGTGATTGGTTGGGTGAGGGCTGTCAGTCAGGCGCAGTGGGTGTGTCCTGCGTGCCGTGTTTAGCTGTAGAAACTCCGTGCGCGCGCACTGACTCGGTGTGTTGTTTAATGAGCGCGGGACAGCAGCACGAGAGTGTGTTTAACTTTCTGTAACTTTATTCACACACAGACAGAGGGGAACCTCATGCTCTGAACAGACTCGTGGGTGGGTGGGTGTGTGTGTGTGTGTGTGTGCGCGCGTGAGGGTGAGGGTGTGTGTGTGTGTGTGTATGGGTGGCGTTTCTTCACTCGGGTGTCAGAGTCGCGGTTTTTTTTTAAATTTTATTTTAATCAGACTGACCCCCGGAGTTTGCTTTAACTGATTTGTTATTCCTCTAGCAGTAAGTAGTAATGGCAGAGGCGGCGCATCAGCTCCAGCCGCTGGACACAGACCCGGATTTCGAGCCTTTTTGCCGGCCGCGGTCGTGCACCTGGCCGCTACCCAGACCCGAATCCTCTCCGGCGGCTTCGGGAGCGGAAGCAGAAACAGAGCCGCGGGACCTGGACTTCATGGGCAGTTTGAGCTTGGCATTGCTCGAGGAGACCGAGACTGAGACGGAGGACAGGAAAGCGCACGGCTTTCAGAGAGATGAGGCGCAGCAGCAGCAGCAACATCCGGCACTGCCGGCCGCTCAGGTGCAACAGGTGCCGCAGCATCATCAGGTGCAGGTGCAGCCTCTTTCCTCCTCTTCATCCTCTACCTCATCCTCATCCTCAACATCCTCATCCTCGTCGTCCGCGCAGAGGAAGAGCAGCTCGTGCCGGAGGAACGCGTGGGGCAACATGTCGTACGCAGACCTGATCACGCAGGCGATCGAGAGCTCACCGGAGAGGCGCCTCACCCTAGCGCAGATCTACGAATGGATGGTGAAGAGCGTCCCGTACTTCAAGGACAAGGGGGACAGCAACAGCTCAGCCGGCTGGAAGGTAAACACACGCACGCACGCACGCACGCGCGCGTACGCACACGGTGAGACGCAAACACCGCGCGCTTTAGAGTTCATGATTTGGTTTTGTATGTTTCCTTCTTTATTGAAGTTAGACACAAGTTCTCAAACTTTGTTTTCCTTTTTCGCACCCAAGGAGCCTTTAACTGTAAAACAAAGCCCACACACCCCATCAGTACACATGTATTACAACCTTTGAAATAATGCAGTTTGTTTTGTTTGTATTCTTTCTTATAGGCTACTCTTTGTGTTGCATGGGTGTAAAGTTATTGTTGTACACCATTTAGGAAGAAAACGTCACACCAAGAGAACCTATTCAAAGAACCCTTGAAAGGTTCTGCGTCTTCTGAAAAGTGTCGTAACTGTTAGGTTGGTTTTTAATAAAGCTTTAACAGTTTTACAAATTAACACAAGAACTCAATTTCACAAATCCTCAATGGACCAAAAAAAAAAAGTGTAAATAATGTCAGGTTTATGTCAGTGAACTCTTTATAGGGTTTTTAAGCTCCTTTTTTTCCCCACACAGTGTTACTGGTTGTGTGTGTGTGTGTGTGTGTGTGTGTGTGTGAGAGAGAGTGAGAGAGAGAGAGAGAGGGAGAGAGAGAGAAAAAAAGTCCCAGAATCAAAAGCTCTATATTAATAAATAAGCTGGAACGTATTGGTGTTATGTTAGAGAAAAGGAATTGTGCTGCAATCAGGATGCGTTTCTTTGCACTTGGGATAAAAGTGTGAGAGGTGACTGAGAGGCGTTGGAGCTCCAGACACACCTGAACAGGTCAGAAAGCCTGAGGTCACGAACAGTCTGGTGATTTCCCCGTTCCGACACATGACTAATCCTGATAAGTAAGGGGTGTGTTGAGTTAAGTGTCTTTGCTCTGGGAAATCACCCGAGTTAAAATATTCTGTCGTATGAACTGTTTTTACTGTGTTCAGTTACTGAGCTTTACATTAAACCCAATAAATTCAATGAGCCAATCCGTTAGACTTCGATTTATAACGAGTTATTAACTTCGATTTTGTTAACTCTGGTTCCGGTTAGAGCATCACACCCAAGAAGCTTAGTTTCCTGTCAAAAGAACGACTCGTCTACAGTCTTTTTTTTTTTTTTCGAAGAAAGTGAATCACACTTTTTATCCATTTATAGTTACATTTAATGTCATGGAATGTCCACGAAACAAGCTAGTTCCTCTTGTCGCTTACGTTATAGCAGCTATAATTCGGGCCCTCCAGGATTTTGTGATTTCACAATCGCAGAAATGAACGCAAAGTCGAGCAAACTCAGCGATATTCTGTGGATTTGGGCCGAGACGCGTTACGTGACATAGTGACGACACGCGTTCAGTCAAAGCCCTCTTCGATTCACCTGCGTAGAACGTGCAGAACTATTTTGTGAAATTGCAATTTCGCCAATCCAAGTAGTTTTGCGCAAAAAAAAAGCACAGAAAACTCCACAGGCCGCAGTTTTGGCCAGAACAATCGCAAAAATACTCGGCGAAATCCTGTACGGACTGAATAAACGGTCATTTCCCTCACCAGTCTCTGTTTACTTCTCTCTCTTGAAGTTATTAAGATATAAAAACAACGCAGTATGTCGGGTTTCTGTTTTGTGTTACAGAGAAAGCACAAAAAGCGTAAACTCTTCTGTCCTGAAGATGTCGGAAAAGCCCTGACACTGGAGACTCCTTCCATAAATTCTAAATAAACGCGTCCTTTCAAAAAACGTCACCGTATTATTACATCCACGTCCCTGTGAATGAGATGTTACTATACAGCTGATAACGTATTAAAATGAGGCCCATTAATAAACTTGCCCTCAGACACCGTGGTATAAGTTTGTCCCCTCAGATACCGTGGTATACGTTTGTCCCCTCAGACACCGTGGTATACGTTTGTCCCCTCAGACACCGTGGTACACGTTTGTCCCCTCAGACACCGTGGTACACGTTTGTCCCCTCAGACACCGTGGTACACGTTTGTCCCCTCAGACACCGTGGTACACGTTTGTCCCCTCAGACACCGTGGTACACGTTTGTCCCCTCAGAAACCGTGGTATACGTTTGTCCCCTCAGACACCGTGGTACACGTTTGTCCCCTCAGACACCGTGGTATAAGTTTGTCCCCTCAGAAGCCGTGGTACACGTTTGTCCCCTCAGAAGCCGTGGTACACGTTTGTCTCCTCAGACACCGTGGTATATGTTTGTCCCCTCAGAAACCGTGGTATACGTTTGTCCCCTCAGACACCGTGGTACACGTTTGTCCCCTCAGAAACCGTGGCATACGTTTGTCCCCTCAGACACCGTGATACAAGTTTGTACCCTCAGAAACCGTGATACAAGTTTGTACCCTCAGAAACCGTGGTACACATTTGTCCCCTCAGAAACCGTGGTACATGTTTGTCCCCTCCGACACCGTGGTACACGTTTGTCTCCTCAGACATTGCTGTAACACAAGCAGAGCTTCAACACATCCTTAATCGCAGTTAAATTCCTGAGTGGCGTGTGTTACTGTACACTGTGGGAGAAGTGGAGGCTCTGATCATGCAAAGCTCATGGTTTGGGAGTATCTTGAGTGAGAGATCATTCACCGCACACACACGCACACACACGCACACACACACATGCACACACATCCTCGGCGTATGAAGCTGAACGGAAGTGTGAGGTTATTTGGGGTGACATGAAAATGTCCTGACACTGACAAGAGGTGCAGCGCTGTTTCACTATGAGTAACGCAGGAAAAGAAGGTGACATACAGACTGTGTGTGTGTGTGTGTGTGTGTGTGTATAAAGGTTTCATTGAGTGAGTCATTCTTGTGCAGCTTAACATTAACTTCCCTTGACCAGGCACACTCCATTTTCTCTCTCTCTCTCTCTCGCTCTCTCTCTCTCTCACACACACCCACACACACACACCCACCCACACACACACACGCCTAAAAACATTCCCATATTCAAATATTTCATTTAAAAATTCATTCGATTATAAATTATATAAACATATTAAGCTGTGTGTGGGTTTGTCCGGGATGTGTTTGGGGGTGTGTGTGTGTGTGTGTGTGTTAGGCGATTCACACTCGTATATCATATTCATATATTTTTGTCAGTTTTCTTTTATTTAATTTCTCTTTTCTTTCTTTCTTTCTTTCTCTCTCTGTTGTTTTCATGTTGAAATGTGGTCTCGTTCTCAGATGAATCTCATATTTCTTTGAAGTTTGAAGCACTTTAACATCCTCTCACCTAGTCTCTAAAGCAACAGACACACACACACACACACACACACACACACACACACACACACACACACACACACACACACACACACACACACACACACATAGTGAATGTATATGCAATGCATGTGAAATGAGGGGCGGATGTTTGCAGCCATTAGATGATCAGATCATATGATGGTGGAGTCAATCTGGGACTGTGTGTGGTCACTGATACTCAAATACTATATCACAGTGGCTGACCTTGACTGGTGCTTTGTGTGTGTGTGTGTGTGTGTGTGTATGTGTGTTAACTCATTGACTCATTGAGTGTGTGATGTGTTATCATCCCTACTGCTCTCAGCCAATCAGAAGGCTTCGTACAAACTGCGATATAAATGACTGAGTCCTGTATGAATGAAGACATAGTGGAGCTTCCAGGTTTCTAATAATATTCCACCTTCAAAGTTTTAGAGGTGTGCCACGAGGGGTGTGGCCTAATGGGCGGAGTCATACTGTGAATTGAATGCCTTTTATTGTCACTATACACATGTACAATGAAATTAAGAATTTGCAGACATGGCAACATAATTTCGGTATGTTAATCATGACGATCCGTTTCTGATGGACCTTTCAGCACTGAGGGTTGAGTTTTCTTGGTTCTGCCGGTACGTTTCAGCTCCTGCAGTGATTTTCTGTGGAAGAACGCTGATGCAGCTCAGGAAGTATGAAGTATGAAGTCCGCCGTATGAAGAGTAGTTTATTCTGATCAGTATCAGTAGCAGTGCAGCGCTCGTGGTTTCTCTGCCGATAATCCGCCTGGTCCGTCATTTGTGCAGGTGTGCAGTGCACAGTTAGCATGGTGCAGACGTGCAGCGGGAAAATGAAAATGTCACGCTCAGCTGTGTAAAAGGCACGTGAAACCCGAAGCTCTTCTCAGAAATCATTTGATATCAGAAAAAAAAAATTCCCCAGTCAAAAATGTCAAGAGGAAGTTCTGTGAGACAATGTGGAGCAGTCAGCAATCTTCACTGCTCGTCATATAGCTTTCATCTTCAATGCTGTACATCATCAGATTCTTACACACACACACTTGCATCATTTACCTGTTAATGGAAGTGTATGTTAGAGGTGTTAATTCCGTGCTCCATGATCCTTGTCCTCACCTGGTTAGTCATGTCACTTAAATTTAGATTTAATGAAACAGAGTTAATTGGCCATTTGTTTGTTTGTTTATTCTAATTACACTTGTGTTGCACCACTTAGTTTTTAAACACTGCTTAACAAAATCATTATACGCTACTGGCCTGTGGGCGTGTCCTACCTCTTCAGTTTCCTGCTTGTTGCCTTGGTTTCATTTGCAGTATATTGCACAAGTGGCAGTGCTCTCTGTCAATCACAGCAACCCTAGGCACTCATGGGTGTCTGTGAGCTCATGTATGTAGAAGAGGGTAAATAGCACTTTCTTCCATGTATGTTACGTCTCCCTTTGATGCAGCATGAGCAGCATTCGAAAAGACGCAGTTGGAGGCTTCAGGTGTCTCAGAAGAAGCACATGTTAACCTTCACCCTCCCCAGCTGGTAGTCGTCGTATGATGGGGAGAGAGGGCTGGTGGGCGGGGCTTGGGATGGATTGTTGTTCAGCAACAACAACTAGATTTTTCTTACTTTAAAGTGCCACACCTCACACACAAGATTAAACCAAATCCCTACTACCATTTAAGTCTCAATTTAAAGTAATGGACAAAGAGGAGTTAAGTTTATTCTAAAAATTGATTATACGCAAATTCGCGCCGGTTATCTGGGCTATTAGTAAATCAAGGCTTGAGAGTTTGGGAAGTGTCCTGATATTGAGACTTTATAAACCCTCTTTCAGCTCCATCCCACATATATATCTATGATAGTTCACGTGTATAATTTTATTATTGTTCAGTATGTGATCTTTATATACAGTCCCCTCTGAAAGTATTGGAACAGCAAGGCCAGTTCTATTGTTTTCGCTATATGTTGAAGACGTTTGGGTCTGAGATCAAAAGATGGAGATGAGCCGATAGATCAGAACTTCAGCTTTAATTTCCTCATCTTTACATGTCAACATGTTAAACAACCTAAAACACGGCACCTTTGCTGGAAGACCACCCAATTTTTAGGTGAGCAAAAGTTTAGGAACAGATAGTCTTGAAGTAAATAACACTTAATATTTGCTTGTATTTCCTTTACACGTGATAACTGCATCAATCCTGCAGCAATCCTCACTGACACCAAACTGCTGGTTTCTTCGTTTGTGAAGCTTTCCAGGTTTTTACTGCAGCATCTTTCAGTACTTGTTTGTTTCAGGGGGTTTCTCCCTTCAGTCTCCTCTTCAGGAGGTGAATCGCTGCTCAGTTGGGTTAAGGTCTGGTGATGGACTTGGCCAGACTAAAACCTTCCACTTTTCCCCCTGATGAAGTCCTGTGTTGAGGTAGCAGTGTGTTTTGGATCGTTGTCTTGCTGCATGATGAAGTTCGTCCTGATTCATTTGGATGCATTTCTCTGTAAATTGTCCGACAGAATGTTCCTGTAGACTTCTGAATTCATTCTGCTGCTACCATCATGAGCTCCATCATCAATAAAGATTAGTGAGAATGTTCCAGAAGAAGCCGTGCAAGCCCTTCTAAACTGGAGGCGCTTCATCTGATGGATTGCATTTGGGGTAAAGTGTCATTATGCACATTGTTTACGCTTCGTCTTCCTGGTAAAAGCAGTCGTGGACGTGAGGTAAAGGGATAAGTATAAAGTATGTCCTGAACCTTCGCCAACACTTCTTTAAAAGCAGCTGAAGCGGAGTCGGAGTTGGATGGGAATTCACCTTCTGCTCGATTCTGCATCAGTTATAAATAGTGACGCTCGCTGTTTTGTACACTTTCTCTGAAAGGAGGAAACAGGGGTGGATTTTTAGAGTGATCGGTGCTAATAATGGGGTAACAATGTATGTGTGAGTTATATGTGTATGTTATTTTTATCAAGCGGAGCCTCGAGCTGTTTGACTCGATGACCTTTGGTTGTACAATCGCACATTTACGGGAATCACGCCGGAATAAACACACAGACTGGCAGCGTTTCCCAGCGTTTAATCCAGCGTAAGTCGAGGTAGGGTTGGTGTAAGAGTGAGTGTAGGTAGAGGTCGAGAACATGTTTAGACATGTTGTTGGCTGATAATCAGATTTATAACTATTTGAATATTGAAATTGGGATAAATACCGTCACAGTAGGCTACATTAGGCTTTTCCGAGATAGCACTATACTATATGTCCAAAACTATGTGCTCCCCTGACCATCACACCCATATGTATTTCTTCTCCAAACAAAGCACACAATTGTGCATGACGCAAAGTGCACAAAAAGTGCAAGCTCCATGAAGACATGGTGTGTTCAGGTTGGATGAACTAGAAGTGGAGTCTCCTTACCCAACATCAGCGTCTGACCTCAACCTCACTAACGCTCTTGAAGCTGAACGAACACAAATCCCCACAGACACGCCCCAAAATCTAGTGGAAAGCCTTCTCAGAAGAGAGAGTGGAGCGAATTAGAACAGTAAACACCGGGGGAATAAATCTGGAATGTGGTGTTCAACACACACATGGGTGTGATGGTCAGGAGTGCACATACTTTGGGCCAAATAGTGTCTTTTAATAGTTTTTTTTTAATGGTAAAACGATACACTGTGATAAATTGTTAGATCATTTTCGTCAGTAATCAGCACTTGTTTAGTTGTGAATTGTTTGTTTTTATTGCTTAATGAAGTGGATTTCCGATGCGGAAACTGAACCCACTGGATACCGACGGAATGAGTCACACACAACACGCTAACAAAAGTGTGTGTGAGTGTGTGAGTGAGTGAGTGAGTGAGAGAGAGAGAGAGAGACAGTGAGAGAGAGAGACACACACACATAGACACGTGTTGTTGTTTATTCGGACAGGTGAGACAGACGGAGTGATGTGTAATTACAGGTGTGTGAGAACGTAAAGCACACAGTCGGGTGCGGTGTTTAATCCCGGCTCCTCCTTTCTCTTTGTCATCTCCTGAATAGAAAATGAAACGTGACCGTCCCCCGTGACCGCGCACCGCCGGGTCACACTCCGTGGTTCTCAGATTCTCAGAGTGTGTGTCACTTTCTAGCCTCGGGCGCTTCAAAAGAGGATAAACGTGAATATTTTTAGGCCCCACTTTAAAAAAAAAAAAAAAGAAAGAAAAGAAAAAAAAAGTTAAGTGCCCTTAGCGTAGCGCACAATAACAGGAGGAAGAGAAGCGGGAGGTGTCGGAGGGGAAACGTCACACATCCTCCATTCCTGAGTCCTGCGTTCACTTCCCTCCATTTACACAGCGCTAAAGATGATGTGATTTTTTTTTTCTTTAAAAAGCATCACAGAGACCAGGTTTAATTAGTGTTACACGATCAGACTATTTACATTTATCCGACCTGATTGCACTTCTTTGTGTTTGTATAATAAACTGCAATTTTGGAGTGGTGTAATTTAATTCAATCGTTACCTGAAAATGAGTTGTGTGCAGTTTTTCAGGACCCCGCCTCCACCAGAAATGTTTTTATTGATGGAAAATAAATGAGAAGAACATAAACAAATGATTTGAGGAGCCGTGTTAATGAGTCTTAGGTGCGTTGGATTCACATACCGTTCATACCTGCTGCATACCGGCCTTTGTATCTGTGAGCGTGTTTACTTTTGAGCCTGTGCCTTTCTCTTTTGTGTGTGTGTGTGTGTGTGTGTGTGTGTGGAATGTGAGACTCAGTGTACCATCCGGCTCGGCTCGCCTCGTCGTCTCTGTGCCAACTAAGAAAGAAAAGTAATGAAATGCATGCAGAGGTGACGGGTCGTTTATTAAAAATGAATCTAAAATGAATCTAAAAGTCAGAAGTCCACCAGACACGTGGACAAACCAGGAAGCACTAATGGAGGAAAACAGGAATCAGTGAGTGTTGGGGGTTCGAATCCCGTCTCCGCCCTGTGTGGGCGGGGTTTACGTGTTCTCCCCATGCTGTAGGGGTTTTCTCCAGGTACTCTGGTTTCCTCCCACAGTCCAAAGACATGCATTACCTGATTGGCATGTCCAAAGTGTCCGTAGTGTATGAATGGCTGTGTGAGTGTGTATGCCGCCGGTCCAGGGTGTGCCCCATGTCTCCTGAGATAGGCTCCAGGTTCCCCGCGACCCTGAAGGATAAGCGGTATAGAAGATGGATGGAGTTCGGCTTCACTCGTAAGCCACTTTGGATGAAAACAGCACGTCCTCGAATGTTTTATTCCTCTTATACGACAGCAATTACAGTTCTTAAAGAATTGTGCTTTTTAGCTGTTTCTAGTTACATTTAATGTTGTGAAACGAGTTTGTTCATGTTGTCCGTTACGTTATAGCGGCTGTAAACGTTCCCTCGCCAGCCTCTCGTTTTTATTTTCTCTATGGAAAACCCCACAAAGAAGCGTAAACTCCTCTGTCCTGAAGATGTCGGAAAACTTAAACTTACAGCTGGACCTCCTTACTAACTATCACACGCGGTTTTTAATGTGCATCGTCCCCGTGAACGAGCTGTTGCTATAGAAACGATAACGTATTAGAACAAACACGTTAATATAAACGTGTGATGTGCAGCTGCGCTACTGTCAGAGCCGCTGTTGTAGAGAATGGACTCCTCGAACGCTCGGAGAACGCACGGAGCTGCGAGCGTGTCTCTCTCACCACACATCCTCACGTCTTCCCCTCGCTCAACACGCCCCCTTTTCCTTTAATGTTTAAAAAAAAAAGGGATTTTTTTTTCATGCCGTGTCCAGCAGCTCCCGGTGGAACCTTTGGGCTCAGGGTTATTTTTATTTCTGCACTTTTCCTGTAAAAACAGCGCAGCTCGTCTGCCACAATGAGCAATGATGTGTTTCCTGCTAAGTGACTGGAAAATACACCGCGTGTGTTAACAGCCTCCTCCCTCCTGAAACACACACACACACACACACACACAGACACACACACACTGGACATAGAAATGAGGAGCACAGAGTTTAAGGGGAAAGCATGTTTAGTGTTATTACTAGAACATAGAGAACTCGTTCATACGGTGTTATTGTGAGGCTGAGCGGCCATCAGTATTACCCATGATGCACAAGGGCAGTGCTCTAGCTAACAATATCCTCATAATGTCAACATATGTTGGCTTATGGCTTACTGGGAACACAGCACATAACAATAGCACTATAAGGAAGGTTATTCTGTTCATATTATGACTGTTAGGGCACACATTAATCCCATATTTAACTAATAAACACTTATATACTTAAATAAAACCAAAACAAAAAAAAGGGCGAGGCTGCTCATAAAACTTTAATTGGTCAGAAAAATACACCAGGATTCCTTTTAAACAGATCAAACTCTGCATGTGTAACTGTAACGTTTAAGGAAGGAGTCTCCAGTGTCAGCGCTGTGTAACAGTCAGAGGTAAAGCTGTAATTTCAGGACTGAGGAGTTGACGCTTTTTATGGTTTCTCTGTAACAACACCAACAACAAAAAACTTTATTTTGTCTTTTTGCTTTCTTTTGTCTTATTAACTTCGAGAGAGAAAAGAGAGGCTGGTAAGCGAACTAACATTCCACAACAGTGACTATAAATGGGTAAAAAGTATCACGTGCCGTTCTTTAATAAATAAAATAAAATAAAAATACATAGGCAGATTCCTGTGCTGCGGCTGGCGACGAGTGAAAATAATAAAAGCGCGATGAGCATGCGTGTGAGAGAAAAACAGGGGAGGGGGACGGGAGGAGTGTTTTCTTTTACTCTATCGCTATACCCCACACACACACACACACACTCACACACACATGCACGTCTCTAGGGCTTTTACTCAGAGCCCGACTTCCTGTACCATACACATGCACGTGTGGACGCAAAACCATAACACACACATACACACACACACTATAGCGGTTTATTTCCCGTGGGTCCTTGTCCACAGAGGACCACATGCACTCTCTCTTTCTCTCTCTCTCACACACACACACACACACACACACACAACCTGAGGGCAACTTGGGCTCTTTAACCCTCGAGGGTGTCAGAAAACTCATCCCTGGTGTCAGTGTTTTTCTCACTGATGTGTGTTAAACCGTTGGCACACGTGCAGAGCGTTAAACTGTTTGTGTCTTTGTCATCCCGGGACGCCTGTGTAAAAAATAAAAAAAATAAATTGTAAAAAAATAAAACGAATATTTAATGTCGTACAGTGTTAAAAACAAAAAACAGTCGGGCCGAGAACTGAGCCCTGAGGAACACCAAACACTGAAAGTGTCCGGTTCATCAGAACAACCGAAACTCCTCGAATATACTGTAGCTAACAGACATTTACATTTACAGCCTTTAATTTAGCACCACGCAGGGCTTCATTTATCATGCAAAGTTATTCGGAAATTGCTCAAAGGAGCGTTTACACGAGAAATGTGCCATCCATCAAAATCCAGTTTGTTGCGTATTCTATCGCTTGCTCGTACGTTTGTGTAAATTTCCTCATAAGGAGACTCTAACGCTAACGTGAACCTCGACTGATCGGCTTTAAATCGTGTAACGGTTATTTTCTGTACAGATTACGCGGTCACGTTTAAATCACTTATTTATTTACATTACACACCAATCTAATGAACATTTTAAGAAACTCGCTCTGTCGCCTCATATTAATAACCCGTAAGAAAGCCATTCCGAAACAAATCCGTAAATTAAGACGGTAAAGTCTAGAGTTTCAATGAGGTCAAAGTAATGGCACCCTATAAAAGGAGGAAGAGTTAGTGTGTGTCTGTGGTAGCTGAGACGCTGCAGTGGCTGAGCTGCATTACACTACAGAGAGACAGACAGATCGATACAACTTTATTGTCACTGCACAGTTACTCAGCAGTTTAGCATCTACCAGAAGTGCAAACTGTAGCATTGTGCAAATGAACAAAATGCATATGTTATGAAGGATATTGGAGTGTTTTTGTCCCCCTGCTGAAAGCAGAGTGTGTGTGTGTGTGTGTGTGTGTGTGTGTGTGTGTGTGTGTGTGTGTGATGTGGGAAAGCCATGATGTGTGGAATCTGACATGAGATAAGCCCTCGTTCCCGTGACCTTGGCACGTCTGTTTGAACACAGCCAGCTTAGTGAGAAATGCTCGGTTCCTGCCAGCATCGTTTCCTGTCATTCTCCCTTCCCTGTGATTCACGCAGATCTCACCGAAACACCGCCACACTCGCTGTGTGTGTGTGTGTGTGTGTGTGTGTGTGTGTGTGTGTGTGTGTGTTTGTGTGTGTGAGTGCAGAATCATAGCTAGTGTGTGCTCTGCTCCATTACTGCCCTAGTATCTGAAAGCAGTTGCAGTTTCTCATTTATTTATTTTGTTTAACACAATATTGTATCGAGTCTGTGTGTCTCTGTGTGTGTCTGTGTATCTGCTCATCTATTTGTCGGTGTCTGTCTGTCTGCTTATCTTCCTGTCTGTCTGTCTTTCTGTCTGTCTGTGGTGTCTCTCTGTCTTGTCTGGTTTTCTGCCTGTGTGTCTGTCTGTCTGTGTGCCTGTCTTTCTGCTTATCTGTGGTGTCTGTCTGTTTATCGGTCAGTATGTTTGTGTATCTGTCTGTCTGTTTGTGTCTGTCTCTGTCTGTCTTTCTGACCCCAGCTATCTGTCTCTCTTATTTGTTTGCTTATCTGTCTGATGATGATGAAGGTGATGATGATGGTAATGATGGTGATGTCAGTGATGATGATGGTGATGAAGGTAGTGATGATGAAGGTGATGATGATGGTAATGAAGGTAGTGATGATGAAGGTGATGATGATGATGATGATGGTAATGATGATGTCAGTGGATGATGGTGATGAAGGTAGTGATGAAGGTGATGATGATGGTGATGTCAGTGATGATGATTGTGATGAAGGTAGTGATGATGAAGATGATGATGATGGTGATGTCAGTGATGATGATGAAGGTGATGATGATGAGAAGGATGGTAAAGATGGTGATGAAGGTGCTGATGATGATGATGATGATAATGATGATATTGATGGAATGTAAACAAAAGCAGTAATGATTCATCACCTTTGAGTCTAAGCTCATACTGGTGGAACAACTGAGTCACACCCCGTATTCTTGTGTGTGTGTGTGTGTGTGTGTGTGTGTGTGTGTGTGAGTGAGAGAGAGAGCGTGTGAGCGAGAGAGAGAGAGAGAGAGAGAGAGTGAATGAGTAAGTGTACTGTATCCGTACACGTTTTTTTGTCACTCCACCTTTCCTGCCCCACCTTCTTGTGGCCACATAACATAATAAAGAGATGGTGTGTGTGTGCGTGTGTGTGTGGGTCACACACTGTGAACAGGTGCATGTGCGCCTGTTCGTACTGTATGAGAGTGTTTTAAGGTGTGGTTTTATATACAGTTATGAAAATATGATAAACCTTAGTGACTGTTAAACCCACCTTGTGACTCATTGACCTCTGTGTGTGTGTGCACGTGCGTGTGTGTGCGTGTGATGGTCTGTGGTAACACACACACTGTGACACATACTACAATGACATAATAAAATAAAACAAAACCACCGTGATTTATTGGAGACATGATTCATCTGACTCATTTTTATACTGTATTTTTTGTGATAGATTGGTATCACAATAATGATTAGTGATAAACAATAAATCCCGTATATATCACTATTAATTGATCATAAATACACTATTCGTATTGTCATTACACACACACCCACTTGTCATTCAAGTAGTTAAAGCTGTTACACACACACACACACACACACACACACTCTCATTAGTGAGTATTAGCTATCCAAAAACTGAGATTAGCTAGCACAAAGTCATTTATACAGATATATAAAGACATAGCGTCCATGGAATTAATACAGAATTATCCGGAACATCAACATTTACCTCAGATCTGTTGTTAAATTTCCAAAAAAAGACTCGGAACAACTAGAATTACTCTGTTTATACACTTAGCATCAATCACTAACACAAATCCTATATGGATTCGGCCATATTTGAGCACCGTGCACACCCTACAGTAATGTTGCTAACACTAAAGGCTAATGTTGCTAACAAGTGACAGAAATCTGTTTCACCCAAAATGATTAATTGTAGTATATATGTGAACTGTTATGATGGCGGCCATTTTGGATGACTAGACTTTTTTTTTTTTTTTTTTTTTTTTAATATTTTTTATCACTGACCCACCTCCTGAAGTTTTAAAAATTGTAGTGGAAACCGGAAGTGATGGAGATATGAATACATTTCCATTTTGAGCCATGCTACTTAACAAAAATGTTTATTTTAAATTGAGTTTAAGGCGCTTAACCTTAACTTTGAATGTGATAGTAAGCGACAATTTAGATTTGACATCTCGTTAAATGTCTATAGAGACGTTACGAAGAAAATTAAAGCTCGGAAGGAAGCAGCAGAGACCTTTTGGTGAGTGTACGTAGCTAGTACAGTTAGCACGCTTTGCTAATCCAGTCTGCGAATGAAGATTGTACGAAGCCAAGCGTGTAACATGTAAATCAAAGTTAATTCAGTACCGTTATTTATCAACTAAAAACACAAACCCCGGAACACGTCTCAATGTAAGGGAACACTGTGGCCCTTCAATTTACTTTACAATAAATAGTATTTTAAAGCATGTATTGGTTAAAAAAAAAATGTCCTCAGATGGACTGGAGGTCAGCGAGACAGTATATCGGTGCGTAGTGAACTACGCTGATGTAGTGTGTGGCATGTTGAAGGGCAGACGGGTCAGGCTATCAGTCAGCAGCAGCTCTTCCTGAACTGACGCATGGGCAGATAAACACCCGTCTCTCTCTCTAACAAGGCCTGTGGGATGCCAGATTTCTCTTTGTCTCTCGCTGGGTCTAATCTGGAGAATAACACGCGTTATTCCACGACTCTGTGCATATGCTGCATTCTGATTGGTCAAAGTTAAAGGTAAACTTAGCTTTTATTTCCTGTCACTTGTTAGGAACTGCGGCAGAACAGAGGAAAATAATAAACGAATGTTAAAAAAAAAATTAGAACACAAACACGCACAATGATTCAGATAAATGAATATTCATGGTTCATAATTAACATGCTCATGTGAAAACACAATCCTGTGTGTGTGTGTGTGTGTGTGTGTGTGTGTGTGTGTGTGTGTGTGTGTGTGAACCCGTGACAGAGTGCTCTTTCTGCAAAACATACGCCTTGCACTGCTCACTGTAACATATACACACTCGATTACTGTATAACTCTCTCGCTCACACACACACACACACACACACACACTGTTCCACCTCATCTAAATGTGACCACACCTTTAGCTGTAAACTTCAAAGAAAGAAAAAGAGAGAGAGAGAGAAAGAGAGAGAGAGAGAGAGAGAGAAAGGATGTGCGCAGAAGGAAGTGGTTAAATCATTGAAGTTTAGCACATTTGAGGCATTTCTCTCTGCAGACACAGCACTACTCTCTCTCTCTCTCTCTCTCTCTCTCTTTGTCTTTACTTTTCTTTTTTCCATTCTGTTGTTTCATCTCAGGTTCACCGTTTCCACCCTCCGTGTACGAAAGTTCGGAAAATACCCTGATTTGTAGCTCTGTGATTGTGTTTATGTTAAGAGGGATCTCAGGGGCCATAAAATTAGCGTTATTGTTTTTTTTAAAAATCTTGTCATTGTGTTGCTCGACCCACGCTTGTGAACTTTACATTACACAGGACAGTGATGTACCGTAATGTCATGTACAGTAATGTTCACTTGTGCCGGCAGGAAAATGAAGCTATAAAGTCGTGTGTGTTTATAAACGTCATCTAACAAGTCTAACATTTGCATATGATTGGATATATACAACATACAGCTGCTTTACTGCAGCCAGTCAAGCAAGCAGCCAATAAACACCAACCTCTCAGACCAGGTGCACCCTGGGTTACAGCACACACACACACGTCTCATATATCACACCACACAGTCCCTCACCAGAAATAGACTAGTCTCCCTTGTGCGTGTACATACACACACACACACACACACACACACACACACACACACTCAGGGTAAGTTCTAACTGTTCCTGCACCTGTGTGTGAGCTCTTACTAAAGAGTCCAGCTGTCTCTAATACTGTACATCATTATACATTCATACAAACGGCGAATGTCAGCATTTTATTTACTTTTACTTTAATATTAATGCGCTTGTTCTATTACGTTACTGTTTCTATAGTAACAGCTCATTCACAGGGACTTCACAAGGAGAACGCTCCGCATAAACTGATTAAAAAAACGTGTGTAAGTGATGAATGATCTGGTGAACTTTTCTGTAAGGAGATTGTAAGTTTATGTAACACGTACGGAAGGAGTCTCCAGTGTTTAGGTTTTCCCATGTCTTCAGGACAGAGGAGTTTACGCTTCGTTGCGATTTTTTTTTGTTGTCTTATTAACTTCGAGAAGGAGTAAAGAGAGGGAGTAAAGAGAGGGAATAAAGAGAGAGTAGAGAGAGCGCGAGTGAATTGAGAGAGTGAAGAGAGAGAATAGAGAGAGAGTGTGAAGTGAGAGAGTGTGAAGTGAGAGAGTGAAGAGAGAGAATAGAGAGAGGGTGAAGTGAGAGAGTGTGAAGAGAGCGAGTGAAGAGAGTGAAGTGAGAGTGAGTGAAGAGAGAATAGAGAGAGAGAGAATAGAGAGTGTGAAGAGAGCGAGTGAAGAGAGAGAATAGAGAGAGAGAGAGAATAGAGAGTGTGAAGAGAGTGAGTGAAGAGAGAGAATAGAGAGTGTGAAGAGAGCGAGTGAAGAGAGAGAATAGAGAGAGTATGAAGAGAGTGAGTGAAGAGAGAGAATAGAGAGAGTGTGAAGAGAGTGAGTGAAGACAGAGAATAGAGAGAGAGAGATTGAAATGAGAGAGTGTGAAGAGAGCGAGTGAAGAGAGAGAATAGAGAGAGAGTGAAGAGAGCGAGTGAAGAGAGAGAATAGAGAGAGAGTGAAGTGAGAGTGTGAAGAGAGAATAGAGAGAGTGAAGTGAGAGCGAGTGAAGAGAGAGAATAGAGAGAGTGTGAAGAGAGCGAGTGAAGAGAGAGAATAGAGAGAGTGTGAAGAGAGCGAGTGAAGAGAGAGAGTGTGAAGAGAGCGAGTGAAGAGAGAGAATAGAGAGAGAGAGAGTGAAGTGAGAGAGTGTGAAGAGAGCGAGTGAAGAGAGAATAGACAGAGAGTGTGAAGTGAGAGAGAGAATAGAGAGAGAGTGAGTGAAGAGAGCGAGTGAAGAGAGAGAATAGAGAGAGAGTGAGTGAAGAGAGTGAGTGAAGAGAGAGAATAGAGAGAGTCTGGTGAGGGAACGAGCGTTTATAGCTGCTGTAACGTAAGCGAGAAAAATTCTGACGCGTTAATAATAGTTGCTTAATTATCTATGAGCGTCTTTACTTGTTATTTATTTTGCATTTTCCTTTCATTTGTCCGTCTGTAAGTATTAGTGATGTTTTCTTTCGAGTCATTTTTTGTAGTTGAACATGTGTTTGAACAGATGAGTAATATTATATTTTAATAACAGAGATTTCCTCTCAGGCAGCCGGTTAAATACGTTAGCGTTTGAAGGTTGACTTTGGGATTGCGGAGCAATTGTTAAACAGATACTATAAAATTGACCTTTTTTCATTTTAGCATGAGTCACTTTTGCAAGTGCACTTTGCAACACTTTCATTTTGTGCAGTTTTTGTCTGTCTTCATTTCCCTGCGCTGGTACGTTTCATCTCAGATGACTCAAAGCGTTCGGTAGGGGCTTTTTTTTCCGCTCTGTGCTTGTCTTTGGGGCTTCAGGTACACGGGGGAAGGCCAGAGCTCGGGCACTGAGTCGCCCACACGTCTGACATTTGCAATGTTCAGCATACAGGTCCACAGCATCCTCACACTGATCTCACACTGATCTCACACTGATCTCACACTGATCTCACGCTCTGATCACGCACTGCTATACCCCCGAAATATTCTCTTCTCTCATTGGCTCACAGGTGTGGGAGGTATGTGATCCTGTTTAGCAATTTGGAATGTGACCAGGGAACGATGAAAATGATTATGTATGTATTGTAGTGCAGGAAAAAATTGAGATAGAGAGAGAGAATGCCTCCTCGAGCCGTAATCATAGCAACGCTATATAACGTTGTGTTGGGATTTCTGTAATTACGAGACGATGATGGTTTACGCGTCGTTCGAACCCCGAATGAACAGATACATCGATGGTAGGGATCGCTTGCTGTTAGCGAAACCATTCTCTTTTTTTTTTGTTACTTTTATTTTAATTCAGGTTTTCACATTGTTTCATTGATGTACTATATTTGACTCATTCCAACAGACAATGACTTCACGATGCAAACAATTAAAACGAGCCATAAACCTGTCAATAAATATGTTCAAGTGGAAAACCTTTCAAAGATAACTAGTCCCGTTAAAACCGAGGAGAATTCTTTCACACTCTTGTGCGCATTAACATTTTCACTGTTTTACGATATAAAGTTAAACAGTAAAAATGTATAAACGCTAAAAGTACACCGCACTGATCACGAGGTCATGGTGACGACAGCCATGCGCGCATGTTTTTGTTTCTGTGTCCACCTCTCTCCACCTCTTCCTGTCCTGTCACTGGTTTGTTGCCTATTGTGTTCACCTGTTTTATGTTTAGTCCTTGTCTGTTTAAGCTTGTCTGTTTATACGCTGCTGTGAAGTGGCATTTTAGTGTGCGTTTTCTAGCGTTAAATCTGTCTAAAGTCAATTTTTTTTTAATTCACCCTTTTATCCAACAGGTGATTTACGAGTTTGATGAAAACGCAAACACTCTTTGGACTTGTGTAAGCTCATAATTACCAAAGCATGTATTTTTAAACATGTTTTTAAGTCTTATTTAGATTTTGACTATTGCCAATTAAATAATACTAATAATAATGATGATGATAATAATAATAATAATTTACAACCTTTGATGGAATGAAGAAATTAGCAAAAGAACCCCCAAAAATAAGTGTTTGAGCAGGTGTTTAAACAATAAACGAAAAGAAAACATGGGTGACCCGAGAAATAGAGAGAGAGAGAGAGAGAGAGAGAGAGCGCAAGAGCGAGAGAGTTTAAAGGGGTTAAAGAGGTTAAAGTGAGAGAGACAGGAAAGGGGAGTTTTTTCCTGCCAAAAGGGAACAAGGGTACTGGGTTCATGTGTGCGTGTGTGTGTGTGTGTGTGTGTGTGTGTGTGTGTGTGTGTGTGTGTATAGCATGGATAAACGCATGTATAGCTATGTATATGTAAGCTCACAGCTACAGGGGATATTAACATTTTTGGTTATACTTACAAGAAATGCACGTAAATAAGAGATAGAGGTAATAAATAAGTACGAAATAGAGGTAATAAATAAATAAGAGATAGAGGTAATAAATAAATAAGAGATGGAGGTAATAAATAAATAAGAAATAGAGGTAATAAATAAATAAGATATAGAGGTCTAAGTGAAATACGAAATGTTTACGGCTTTTTATTGTATTAGTAGCGTCGTGGACATTGTTCCCTTCTGCTCGAAGAGATCTGAGAGATTGAAGGCGCTGTGTGAACCTCACACTGACCTCACGTTCAGCCTCATGGTCCGGTGCGTCATTTCAGCTTTCCTTTTGAGTCCTCTTCCTCCATGACAGGAAATGCACCCCGCTCTCCCAGCTACTTCCTCCTCTCACTTCCTGTTTATAGGCTGAGATTGGGCTTCCCTAAACAAGAAAGGGAATCATGACAAAAACCGTCTGGAATTTGAAAAATGCGTGTTGAGGTTCATTCAAGGCGAGTTTTTCTCTTATCCTCCCCCGATTAAAAACAACAAAAACATGTCGTCTGGTTTTAGGCTGCCAGTGGACGGTTGAGGATTTTTGTTCGCTAGTTACTTTTGGGGCAAATTGGTTTTGGTCAGTAATAATGTTAACAGCTAATTTCGCATTTAGAAATAATATTTAGAAATTAGTTGTTGAAAATCGACAGCAGTTTTTGTCAGTGAAAATACAACAGCACTGTTTTTAATCTGACTGACTGTAATGTCGATTAATGCAGAAATGAACCGTGTGGATGTTTGAATTCGAACGATTGTTTTCAGGAGTTTACTTCTGTGTAGACTGTAATACCAAAATGAAGCCACTGGGGGCAGCAGAAGCACTGTTACTACTGGACCACACGCTGTTTTCGGGTCAAACACTGATAATCAGTCCCTCCGGGATTTAGCGCTTTTGCGATCGCAGAAATGAACGCAAAATCTAAATTTATATTATCACAAAATATTTGCCCAGATCTGGGTCGAGACGCGTCATGTGACATCATCACGACACTCATTCAGCCAAAGCCCTCTTCGATTCATGTGCGTCGAACACGAGTACAGCTAAAAGCTCTCGTTTACCAACAAACATCACTGAACGAGCGCGCAGAACAATTTCGTGCGATTGCGATTCGATTAGTTTTCCAGAAAAAAAAACTGGAACGCAAGTCGCGTTGCAAATTTTGAAAAGTTTTGAAAGTTTTCAGAGTCTGGTTAAGTTAAATTTGACATTTTTAGCCTGTTTAATGACGAAGGTCTGCATGATTTAGTACAGTTTAGATAAAAAGGTCGAGGAAAAAAGCCGTTTAAATAAAAATTCAGGTTTCCTGTGCTTTCATTTGATTTTTTTCAAATCTTATCAAGTTCCTTATTTGTAATTGAAATAGAAACGGGATGTTATTGGAACAGGGATCAGCGATTAGAGTAATCCTCTGATCGAACGGCGAATGAAATTTAAGCTGTTTAGCCTAAATAAACGACTGTCATAATATCTGTTGTTGTTTGTTTGTTGTTGTTTTTTGTAAAATTTTGTAAGATTTTTCTCCTCAAAATTTCCCCAGTGTGTTTTCTTCTCTCTCTTTTTTTTTTAAATTTGAATGCAGCAAATCTATTACGGGCTTATTAAAGCAGTCCTCTCGTAAAGCCGTGATTAAATGTTGTGCAGTTATGATGAGATGTAATAGTAATTCCTAAAACACGTCTGTTTTTGTGTCTTTATCGCTGCGTGATTGGGGTGTGATTCCGGGTCAGGCTGTTCTCCGGGGTTAAACTCGTCCTCGACGTTATTTTCATAGTTTCTATGGTAACGTTATCATGTGACGGTCCCTCAGGCCCTCATGCTGATGGAGCAGATACGAGGGAATCCTGTGTTTCTAACGGCATGCCGTGTTGTTTTCCGTAAACACTCGCGTCTCTCCCGCTGCTGTTTTTCTCGTGAGACGATTTTCGTCCTGCGACGATCGACACACAAAACTCACGTCCTTCCTCACGTCCTCATTATAAACAACAACAATCATAACAGCGTGTTCTTACTTCATCTCGGTCTCACAGATGCTTTCCATTTAAATTATTTCCCTTTTTCGCTTCATATTAAATTTATTTGAGTAATTATTGTGTGTGTATATTTATTTTGTATATTTTTTACTTCCACATTTTATTAAATTGTTTTATTCTTTTTAGTTCATGGTGAATATCTTTTGTTTTTACTTCATATTTCACGTTTATTCATTTTAATTTCTACTCTAATGTTTAATTTCTACTTTTTATGAACTTATTTTACTTTTCATTCCTCATATTACATTTCTTTTATGCAGGTTTAAGGCGTTTTTCTAATCGTTATTTTCATTTCGCTTCTTGTTTTTCATTGTATCATATCAATATCATCAGTAAAGTGTGTGTTTACACACAGCTGTGTGAGTTAGTGTAAGGTGTCTGGGCGTGCATGAGTGTGTGCGTGGGTTTTAGCTTTAACGCCATCTTGCAAGTAATTCATGCTACATGTGTGTACATGCTGTGTGTTAGCAAGTTAAATATAACCACACAAACTAGTAATCTGGTAATCTACAGGTCCTCATATAACCGTTAATGAAAGCTAATGTTTATTTAGCTAACTTCCTGAGAGGTTTTTTTTTTGCAGCAGCGTGCCTTTACACCTGTAACGTTTCACTTAAAACTAAAAACATCACAGTTCATATTTTTCACACGTTTCTCTTTTAGAAATCTTACACATCACTTTTTTTTTTTTTTTTTTTTGCAGAACTCGATTCGTCACAATCTGTCTCTGCACAGCCGGTTCGTGCGCGTACAGAACGAGGGCACGGGGAAAAGCTCGTGGTGGATGCTGAACCCTGAAGGAGGAAAGAGCGGTAAATCGCCGCGCCGCAGAGCCGCCTCCATGGACAACAACAGCAAGTTCACCAAGAGCCGCGGCCGAGCCGCTAAGAAGAAGGTGAGACCGAGGAGCCATGCTAACGCTTATGCTAATGTTACCGCTAATGCTAATGCCAACGATGGCGCTGAGAACCGCTGACTTCACCCACATCGAGGCAAAGTACAGCGTAGTGACTGAAATAACACACAACAAAACGGAATAAATATAGAAACAAATATACTGCATATAACATCTCAAATAAACCGATAAAACATTTCTGAGTGAAAACCAGATTCTAGAAAATAAATAATACATTTTAAAACTGCTCAACGATTACTAATTGCTACCAGAGAATTTGAATATGACCATAAATGGATGGATCATTTTAAAATAAATAAGTTGAACGTACTGTAAATGGTAAGCGAAAGATAAAAAATATCAAACTAAAATAAAACACGGAAAGACACAAAATAATACAAAAACGACAAAAAGTGCCCAAACAAAAGAACATTTCAAATTTCATGTCAATAATACATTTTTAGTTTATACACTTTCATATTATGGTTTTATTTAAAAGCTAAATCGAGCAAAAAGAACATGACATTCTGAAATATTTATTTAATTGCATTTTTTTAAAAACTGATATATAATAAAGGTAAAAAAGTGAAAATAAAGCGGGTCGTTAAACAGGAAATAAATAAATAAATAATGATGGCTGCAGTAAAAGCTAAAAGTAAATTTGAAGAACATTTAAATGAAAAGATCTAAAGTGAGTAAATATCATTAGGAATATGATGTAAAAGTGAGGATTGTATGATGATGATGATGTGTGATGATGATGAATGTTGTTATGGTTATTATTGCTGCGTGTTAATGTAAGAGCGGGGTGTGTCCTGGTCCTCGTGTCCCAGCAGGTTGGCCTGGACGGCGGCTCGAACAGTCCCGGTTATACCAAGTGGCTCGGAAGTCCTAACTCTCACAGTAATGATGATTTTGAAGCGTGGGGAAGTTTCCGAACACGGGCCAGCTCGGACGCGAGTACACTGAGCGGCCGGCGCTCACCTTTCCTCCCCGAGGAGGACGTCTGTGAGGGAGGAGAACTCCACCTCGGATACCAGGCCACTAAATTAGCCTCCAAACTGCCCAGTCTGTCCGAGGTGACCGGCTCTTTCGGGTCCAAGAACCTGATGATGGAGAACCTGTTAGAAAATCTGAACCTGCTTTCGCCCAAGAACAGCACAGAGGCTACAAGTGCTCAGTACGCCCCCTACAGCGCAGGCCAGGACTTCCACAAGTGGCAGAGCGGCGGGAGCATTAACGCTATGACCATCCAGACTCTGTCGGACAGCAAGGCGGTGGGTTATAACCCCTACATAGGACAGTTTAATTGCCCTACTGGGCTTTTGAAGGAACTCCTGAGTAACGACGGGGAGCCCAGAGGAGATGTTTTGCCCCCTATGGAGGCAGCAGGGCCACAAGGAGGGAGAGTTTTACCTCCCTATAGTGCTCAAGGGCACATGGGGCAAGCAGGAAAAGCCATGGGCTCAAACACACACGCTCACACACACACCTCTACAGCAATGGGCATGAACAGGTGCGCCCTCCTGCCTCAGGGACATCTCGGTCGTCATGGCAACATGAAGCCCTACCCTCACCTGGCGCACATGGGAGGAGGAGGAGGAGGAGGAGGAGGAGGTGCTGTCGATTCGGTGCCGCCCAATTACTGCATCGTCAACGGTAACGGTTTCCACAGACATGCTCCGGTCCTGCCGCATCCTCATCATCATCATCATCACCATCACCATCACAACCACCTGGAGCGGTTGCCTAGCGACCTGGACGACATGGCGATCGAGCGGCTGGAGTGTGACGTGGAGAGCGTGCTGCACGACACGCTGATGGACGGAGACGCGCTCGACTTCAACTTCGATCCGGCCGCCAGCCAGCAGCAGGGCTTCACACACACCGCTGTCAAGAGCCACACACACAGCTGGGTGTCGGGGTAAACACACACACACGCACACGCACACACACGCATGCACGCACACACACGTTGTGAAATGTTGAGAACCAGAAGAAAAGGAAAAGTTCAGCACAATTCTTATTTTAAAAATGTATTTTAGGAACAAATCATGGATCTGTACACACACACACACACACAAAAAAAAACAAGTCAGAAATATTTTTTAATTAACCCAAAAATCTAAAAAAAAAAAAAAGCCCTCCTTCATTCTTTTTCCTCCCTTAATCAGTCTGTTTTTCCTGTTTTTTTCCACCATTACAGTGAATTAAAGGAGAGGAAATCTGCTCTGAAATTAGTATACATATAATAATAATAATAATAATAATAATAATAATAATAATAATGATAAAACCTGCCAGACATGTATCTGCTGTTGTTAATAGCCTATGTGCCTCTAAAAAAAATTTTTTTAGTTAAATGAAATGAAACAGAGCAGATTATAAAGTAATGTTCGGCTCGTGTTGATGTTTTACAGTTTTAATTGAGACTTTTGTACAGAGATGTATATAACTTCATTGTATATATAACGTGTCGTTTATACTCTGTGTATGTGTGTGTGTGTGTGTGTGTGTGTGTGTGTGTGTGTGTGTGTATATATATATATATATATATATATATATATATATATATATATATATAAAATACACATACATATATACACATACATATATACACATACATATATAATGTGTGTGTGTGTGTGTGTGTGTTTGAGGGTCTTAAGAAACCTTTTGGCTCTGCTTTTATGACCTGATGTGCTTAAAATTGTTTTTTTTAAAACACACTTTCGGTGTCCGTTTTTTTTTAATGCTTTTATATTGTATGGTGTCTTTTCTTAATTTCTAAAACCTTCCTTAGTAAACCAGCCGCAGGACACGGGGCATTCAGCCTGGGGCTTTCCATGACAGATAAAAATGATATTATGTTTCAGTAAACAGTGAGTCTGAGTGGAAAGAACTCGTAAGTAAGATGCGGTGTAGAAATCATAAAATAAGGTTTGGGATTTAATTTAAGTTTCATTTTAAATTTAATTAAACCACGATGTTTTGTTTTTTTGAGTTAGTTTTGTTTGTTGCAGACTCTCTGAAGCCCTAGAACTGAAAAAAAAAACCCAAAACAACTTAAAGTCGGTTTTAAACCCTCTTTCTTTCTCTCTTAATCGTCGTTCTCATTTCAAGGCTCGTCTCGTGATTAAATGGCGTGTGAGCTCTTTCTGCTGGTCCACGCGTTCACGTACACACAAGTCGTTTAAAAAACCGTCCGTAATAAATGATCTTCTGCTAATTAACTGCGTTCAGCGTAAGTTCTAACAACAACGTTAAACAAAAGAAACTTATCTTAAAGATTTCAATTTGCATATTTGGGTGGGCGGGACTTTTATTTATTTTTTCAATTGGAACCTGATTGGCGTGTGAAAAGTGGGCATGTCCCGAAAACAAACATAATGGCTGCTCTAGATCCGAGGCTCTCTCTGCATTACTCCACTGATGTGTTTTTTTGGTTCCACCCCCCCATCCCCCAGGTAACTACAGACGTCATTCTCACGAGGACTGACACGCAATTGTATTTTTAAAAGAATGTATTAAAAAAAAATAGTCAGTCTGTTTTGATTAGGTGTGGGGGGGAGGGGAGGTGAGACATGACGTAAAATGATTGGTTGATATATTTTTGTCCCTCCCACAATTCTACGGTGATGTAATAGATTTAAATAAAAATCGGAGGACTTTTAGAGGTGGTGAAATGTCTCTGGAAGATTACGGATTAAAAAAAAAAAAAAGTGATTATCACAGATCGTGAACAACAAAGAACCGGTTTCATTTTGATTTCAGGTCGTTTTGTACGAAGTTTAATTCAATTTTAAATACAGTTTAATTCGCTTAAGTTGAACCGGTGCAGCTGGACATTTATTCTCACAACAGCTTCAGTCCCTGTAATGCAAATATTTAAATAAACACACACACACACACACACACACACACACACTTTTCTTTCTTTATCGTGCCTCTGAAGTCGATTTTTTTTTTTTTTTTTATAAGCAGAAAGAACAATGGGGGGAAAAAACGGTTTTGTGATGTAATATCATTTATAAACAGTCTATTTTCACACTTTTTATTATAAAACACTGGGAGATCTTTTTTTTTTTTCTTCAATCTATTTATTTCTGACCAAAAAACCTTTGGTGGCACTGAGATTGATTACTGCTGTTTATTTCTCATAAATATGTAGATAATTATTTGAAGTATGATTGTGTTTATGTGGATTTGCAGTAGGTGTCGTGTTGTTGTATTAAGTTCCTGATTTGTTTTGTTTTTAAAGTCGTTTGAATCGTACGTTTTATCATTTGTGTATAATGTCTTAACTTCACTGGTGAATCGGATGTTAATTAAGCGGCCGGAGTTCTGGTCTTTACTACCTGGATTTTTTTTATTTTTTATTAACAAAAATCCGAATTTGTGTAAAAGATCAAAGTGCCTGTAGGACGCAAATCCTAGCTGTAATTAGCTGTAATGAGACGTTTTACTGACACGAGTTGTTCTGTAAAGTTCTGACGTACATAAATGATCTCATGAAAATAAAACAAGTCCCTGCGTTTATTTCTCTGTGTGCGTGAGAAGGTCTTCTTAAATTGTTGTGCACAAATACACATAAAACATTGAAGTAAGAATATATAAAAATGCAATAAAATTTCACAGTAAAAATATGACGTATATGATGAGTAATGAAATAAAAACAGTTCTTGATCGTGGGATGCAGACTTTTGGACCTGAGTGTACACTTTTGCATTGATCATGTGACCATGTGTCGATGGACTTTTATAATAAACACACACACACACACATGCGGGTGTGGATCATTGACATATATTACAGAAGGCCACATACGGTGTGTGTTAAACAGCCACGCAGTGAGAGACGTGAACATGAACAGAAAGTGCGACAGGACGTGAAGTCTGTGTCTCTGCACACTGCTGCGTCCATTAGCAAGGACCTCTGAATGTAAAAATGCTCGCCTGGGGGTCTGCTTCTCACCCGGGGGTCTTTATATCTACACACACACACACACGTAAACACTGCCTAACACACCGCAGGAGGTCCAGGAGCCGTCATCTTCCCATCTCATGTGATTACAGAGACATGAACGACGGCAGAGATTAAAACCCGCTCCCGGGTGGGGGGTCTGAGTGCAAAACACACACACACACACACACCATTAGGAATGAATGTATAATAATCCTCTGTTCTAATACAAAATGGTCATTTTAAAGGAAGTATTTTGTAAATGATCTCGATAATACTACAATACTGTGTTTAACAACAAATTACTATGAACGTATTCATTTCTTTTGTTGTTGTTTTCATTTTAAGTCAAAAATTTTAAAAAGCAAATCCGTCCATCCTGTCGTCTGGTGAATAGAATTCATGAAATGTGACTTCAAATGTCTTGTTTCAGGCACATTTCATAATTCCCCCCAAAAAACCCTGTTATTTTGATTGTCTGTATTTAGCAAACTAGTACCTAGCTAGCAAGTACCTTGTGCTATCTATCTTTATTTAGCACACTAATGCTAGTTAGCAAGAGACTTTTGCTATATATCTATCTATATCCATAGCTATACTCTATTTATCCATATCTTGCAAACCAATACTAGCTAGCAAATAACTTGTGATAGCTCCTGTATCTCTGTTTAGCAAACTAATGCTAGCTAGTGACGTTTGCTAGCTATATGTATATCAGAGACACACACGCACTAAAGCTACGTCCACGCTAATCTGGATAAATCTGAAAAACGTTTATACAAAATGTAAAAAGAATTGCAAAAGTCCTCGTCAGCATGGCCATGCCTGAAAGTTTAGGGCCGTATTTTGAGTTTAAAAATAATTTTCCACCTCATTTTAAATGGAATAATGTACATGTCACTGTCACTTTTATGATCTGGATGATATTAAAAATAAATAAATAAATAAATAATAAAATGCCAAGTAAATATTATAAATAATATGATGGAAATGGGTGTTCCCTGGAGTCATGTCACTAGTGTTACCGCTGAACAAAAACAATTCTTATTCTGGAAAAAATCCAGACTTTTGACATCACTTTGTGTTTCCTACATCCTACTTCCTGTAGATCCATCAAGAAAGGCACAGGGTGAGTCTGCTGAATCTTTTCAGTGAACAGAAATGTTCTTATTTAGCTCATAATCTCATGCGAGGCGTTTCGTTTAGGCCACTGGTATAACCTATTGTATTATATTAAAAATCATTTTAAAAGAAATTGATTAAATGATATGGTTTAGAGATGAAAGCAAGATTAGCAACGTGTTGTCTGAGGTTATATTATAGCTGTCATGTTGTAAAATGTGTTGTTTATGAAGTTTGTCACTGGTGTTTCTGCTCCTCATGTGAACACCAGTCTGTGGTGGTGTTTGTGTCACTGGTGTTACGGTGTTTTCTTTTTGATCACAATAAAAATAATTTTTAAAAAAGGGCCACATTTGACATAAATCATTTCATATTAATTGATTGTTACTATCATTAATATCCTAACTCTTGAATGAAGCATCATTACATTTTTAGAAATATTTTTTTTATGATTATAGCAAATACGTGACGGAGCAGACGTCACGCAAATCACACACTCTTTCACACACTTGACTGAAATAAATCAAAGCTTAATCGTCTAATTTTCTGCGTCATCATTATATCCATTCTGCATGTGCAGAATAGATCATAGGAATAGAGAAATAAACTTTTAATAAAATAAAACACCAGTGACAAAAAGATGGCATAAGCTTTATTTAAATCAGTGTCAAATAAATAAATAAATAATAAATTTTTAAAAAATCCAATGAGCTGCTATCTATGTAGACTCCTAAAGTAAAAGAGTTACTTGATATAGTAGCCTAATGTATAATAATTACATCAGTTTTAAGAAGTACTGCCTCTCTAAAAATGGACTTTTCTGTGGAATGACCCTTCTATCTAACAAACTAATGCTAGCTAGCAAGGAACTTGTTCTGTTTGGGCTGTATCTAGTAAAGCAGTGCTAGCTATGACGTAAACCGTGATATCAAGCCACATCTAGTGAACTCATGCTAGTTAGCGGGAAACTGTTCTCTAGTTTTTATTGTAATTTTAGTTTCTTTATTATTATTAATTTGTTTGCAGCTGATACGAGCGACCATTTTATACTCCTCTCTCAGATTACTGAAAAAGAATTATGAGCAGAACCTCGAGTTCCGCTGGTTCGTCTTTGGTCTGTTTTTGAGCAGGCAGATTCAGCAAAGCCCCAGCCCAAATAAGCAATAACACACACACACACACACACACACACACACACACACACACACACACACAGAGGTGACCTGTGATCTGCAGAGTCAATTGAGTGTGAAACAGGCAGCATCTGTTAAAGTACAGTAAAGAGAGAGAGAGAGAGAGCGAGAGAGAGACAGACAGAAGGATGGAGAGAGACAGAGAGAGAGAGAAACAGAGGGTGAGAGAGACACAGGTAGAGAAACAGAGTGAGAGAGAGAGAGACAGGGAGAGAGAGAGACACAGAGAGAGAGAGAGACAGAAGGAGAGACAGAAAGAGAGAAACAGAGGGAGAGAGACACACAGAGAGAGAAAGAGGTAGAGAGACACAGACAGAGAGAGGGAGACAGGGAGAGAGACAGAGAGAAGGAGAGGTAAGAAACAAGTTCATGATATATCTCCTCACTGTTTGATGAAGTTAGATAGAGGCTCATTGTGTGTGTGTGTGTGTGTGTAAATGAAACCACCACTCCAACACCACTCTGGTCTCCATGGTTACTCCACACACAAAAGTCCGTATTTAAGAGCAGACTTTAGCCTCTCGCTCCTCCTCACCTGATCTTTCCATGACATCGGCGACGGTAAATGGGTCGTTTACGAAAACAAAGGTAGCGAAGCGAGATGGTGCTAATCTCTGATCTAATCCTGATCAGAGGTGAGCTCTTGGTCAATGTGAGGTGCTTTGAATTTTTTAAAAATAGATTAGTATTTGGAGGGTTCGATTCTCGCCGCTGTCCTGTGTGTGCGGAGTTTGTATGTTCTCCCCGTGCTGCGGGGGTTTCCTCCGGGTACTCAGGTTTCCTCCCCCAGTCCAAACACATGCACTGTAGACTGATTTGCACGTCCAAAACTGTCCGTAGTGTGTGAGTGTGTATGTGATTGTGCCCTGTGATGGATTGGCACTCTGTCCAGGGTGTACCCCACCTCGTGTCCCGTGCCCCCTGGGATAGGCTCCAGGTTTACCTGCGACCCAGTAAGGATAAGCGGTACAGAAAATGAATGGATGGATTAGTATTTTCACATTGTTATAACAAATTAAATTTGTGTACAGGGTAATTCATAAACCTCAACAGAAATCTGAGCCAACAGAAAACAAGAACACAAGAGGGCGGAGCTGGTCTCACTTTTCTGAAGAAAAAAAGAAAGCACCAGATGGTGGACGAATTCGGAGATTTGTTCTCAGGTGTGTTTTCACACGAGAAACCAGGGCCGATTGTACCTAGCTAACGTAAGCTAGTTCTTTACAGTGGAGTCCTTTAAAAAAAAATAAAAATCCACTGCAAAACGTGCCTTTGTCCTTTTTATTTAATAGAAACATCAAACAAACACTGATGACATCAGAATGCAGTGATTGGCTAAAAGTAACGCTGTTCTAGAAACATGTTCTAGTTGGGAAGATCACATTTTTCAAGGAGATGATAGAAGGCATGTTATTGAGAACAGGTATGGAAATGGTAGCAGCTCTGAGTGGGTCGGACCACAGAATTAAATGTGGGCGTGTCTTGGAGTTCATATATGGAAGCAAGGAGATGGAATTAATTGGTATGCTAATTTTAGAAGTAATCTCATTCCTGTAATAATACTAAACTCAAGGGGCGTGGCCATATCTGTTCTCAAAGACCCGCCCATCTATCTGCAGTCTGCACACGGACCCCAGTTTGAGTTCCACTTTTCTAAGAACCAGGAACTGTTTAGCTCTCAGGCCATAATTTTGCCTCCTGGCTATTTTCATGATGTCGCTTGTTTGTTAAAAAAAAAAAAAAAAAAGCCAAACGATCTAGCAACCAAACATTAGCTGTTCAATAGACCATCAAACCTCCGGCGTAGTAATCATCAGGTCGTCCATTTTGTCATTTTTTCTGGAAACTATAGCCAGATAGTGAAAGCTGTGACACCGGCTGAGCGGCATTCATTTCCGGAAGGATGTGATACCGCGCGTCTCTGATGGATCCTTGTGTCTCATCAAGGTCGTAAAACCGAGTTTCATGGCCGCCGAGGATACGGTCATTACCGTCACATCCACTATAGCAACTATAGCAACAGCAATCAGCTCGTAACGAAGATGCATCTCACACACGGAGTAATGACCCTGTTTAACGGCTTTCCCTTCCTCGCTCGGGTCAGAGTGGAGACTCCGAGTGTGAGACCTCGTCCTGTAAACAAGGGACTTTACAGCGTGGCACCAGAATCTGATGACAACGTTACAAGATTTTAGAGTTCTTCTTACAAAACCCTCAACAATTTCACTTCTTCTGATCTTCATCTTCTTTTAACCCCAACCTCAGGTTCTTCATCCCCGCTAAAAGAAAACAAACCCCAAAACCATCAAATTTTTTGCATCAGATACCTTTGGGTTTCCATTTGTGATTTTCAGGTACTTAATTAACACCACCAGAACTCCTCTTTTATTGGTAGATGATCAGCACCCAAATAAGATGAGATAAATCATCAGGAACCATTAAGAACAAACAATACATTCCATTCAACTGCTACTACAAACCAACAGGAACACATTAGGAACCAGCAGAAATCTCTAATGATTACACCAGCATATAGAACCAGCAGGAACCAGTACAGACCTGCGATGCTTTGCATGATTTTATTAACAGGCACAGAATAATAATAATAATAATAAAAATAATAATAATAATAATAACTATTATTTATATTTATACAGCACGTTCCTCGGAGACAGGTCATTTCGCAGTGCCGTGTAAACAGTAGTTGTGGGGGAACGTGTTAAATTGTCCAAACATGTTGTATTTTACTTTTTATTTATTTAAAATGATTGCATAAGGACAATATTGAGATGGCTGACTGAATTCATGAGACAAATTAAATGAAGCTTAAAAGGAAATTCCTAAACGGAGCATAAAACAGTGTAATACGATACAAAACATTTCGATATGATATTATATGATAAGATACAATATGAAATGATACGATATTATATGATCAGATATAATACTATACGAAAACGATAATATGCTAAGACTCCATACGAGACGATACGATATATGATACGATATAATATGATACTGTACGATAAGATACGATACGATATATTACAATATAATATAAGACATAATACAATATAATGTGATGCAATATGATAATATGATTACTTGATACGATATGGTGTCCCAAAAGATCATATTTTGGTCCCCCTAGTACACTTCATTTACATCCATCTCCTTTATCTTTTACACATAACACACTTCAGTATTTTGAAAGTCAAAGAGTTATATAGATACAGACTATTAGCTGTGTAGATCTCACACACAGCATGACTTTATCCTTTATTATATAGAAACATTACAGTAGGAGTTCTCATGTCCTTTTATTATTATTATTATTCATTTTGCAAATTAATATTAAAAATATGACTCTAACTGTGATACTGCGATACTGTTTTTGAGCATCCGGACACTATCCTGACATGCTGCACTAGCGTAGAAGTTTCAGGAGACCAATTTTCCCACCAATCTACCTCCACTAATTCCTTGCTAACATCGCGTGACAATTGAAAACATCAAGAAAGTGGAGAAAACCATCACAAAAATACACTGAAGACGAGAAACCAAAACGCCAGGGGTCAGGGTCACATTTTGGTTTGCCCAAAAAGGTTTGAGAAGCCCCGCTTTAGAGTCTCCCAAACGAGGTGTTGAAGTATTAGCAATGGTTGCTAAGCAGTGATTGGATGGACAAGAAAATGAGACCGGGCTTGGGATCGGTCAATTAACCACTTACTGTAACAGGAGCTTTGTGATGTACGTCAGTTATGTGTTCCGTTAACAATATAACCATTTAGTTAAGCGTTCTTCCTATGTCCCTTTGAGGAACCCTTAAAGGTTCTATAACAGGGTGTTTTCATATCAATAAGAACTCTTTAAGAGACTAATAACCCTGATAGAACCTTTTTTGTCTAAAAGTATGCATCACAGCACATTGTCCCACTTGGACGTGTAAGATTTATAACAAAAGTAAAACGAGAAGTTCTCGGATTACTGCGACCGTAAACTTTTAATCATGGTCTTAATGAGTCACAGGAACCCTCCTACACGGAACATCTCCCGCTGGACGTGTTAAACCCCGGAGGACGACGAACAATAGGGACAAAAAAAGTCATGAAAATAGTGAAAAGGCAGAAAATCCTCTCGTTCTCCCACGTACGGAGGTGTAGAAAGGACAGCTGGACAAACTTAATTTATATATTTCCTTTCATGTGTTAAGAAGCGAAAGTGTTGCTTTTTTGAAATCTATTTTTTTTAAGTCTACTTTTTGTTTTCGCAGAAGAAAAACTAAACAAGTTTAAATACCGAAAAACGTACAGTACGATCAGTATAACGGCGACGTGAAGAATAAAAACGCTGTGTATACAGTTTCAGTTATTCATCCTGAGCTTGTTATATAAAATATTTAGCTGTTTAAGAATGTAATTTTCACTCCAGTCTTTCAATATACTGAATGAGGAATGTTTTAGTGCTGCGTAACAGCCTTCTGACGTTCGTTCGTCAAGCTTCCCGACTCACTTTATCCTTTACCGTCAAGTCACAACCTGAAAATAAATCTGGAATTAAATCTTTTAAAATTATTTTAAGAATTTTAACAGCAACAGGCCGAGTCTCCATGTGCTAAAACACAGAACCAAATAAAATGCAACAAGGGTTAAAAGCCCAACATATAAAAATACATTTTGCCTTTGGTATTTTTATTTAGAGGCCATTTGAGAAGCTGCCCCATTTTTTTAAATGGCTAGTTCCATTTAGACTGAAGATCTAAATGTCAAAAAAAAATATGCATGGAACCTCTCTAACTTCATACAAATTAAAATACAGGCTGATGGAAGAAAGAAAAACCAGTTTCTGCACTGAATGGACTGAAACACCAACCTCTTAGAGGTTAGGAACTGTTTTGTGCGTCACTCAATTGAAGGGCTAAAGATAAATGAGACGCAGCCCAATTAACGCTAATCACTCGATATTATGCTCATTGCCCTAAAAGCTTTATGCAATGCACGTGTTATTTTCCTTTAAGCCGTAAAAAAAAACTTCGTCCAAAGGAATCACGATTAAGTGAAGTCCAAGCTTAAATATTATATCACTTGCTAGATGTGAATTGAGACACAACCCTGCAAGCAAAAAATAATAATAATAATAAAAAAATTGGGAATAGAAAAGGGCCTAAGAGAGAACCTAGTGGGACACCGGATCATCCCTTATTGTGTACATGACTTAAACACTTTTTATCAGGTGTAACGTGTGAAATGAGACACAACCCATCTAGCACTGAGGAATCATCATTTGCTAGAAGGTGTACTGGGGACGTAGATCTCATGCTTCACTTGCTGTGAGACATAAAGCTTCAATCACGCGATCATTGACAGGGTAAAATCTATTCCCATGCTTGCCAGAAGCTAAACGAGACCCGGCCGTCTGAGAGAGAATGAAAACACGGCACGCAACGGCTGCATCACTCGCTTCCAGGCATAAAGCTTTAACCAAAGTGTGAAGCGAGGGACCAGAGCTCATCTTCAGCGCACTTCCACTTCACTTCACTCACGCTCCATTCCCATGCTAGCCGGCGGCAACTAAGAGAGAGAAAGACACAGAGAGAAACAGAGAGAACTTCTCTCGGGGAATTAAAAATGAACCGATAAGAATAATAACAATTATAATTGGGAGGGCGCCGTCCTGCTGTGGGATGTAACATGGCCGCCGGAGCCCCAGCTGTGTGTCGCTGCTTAATTACTGCACTTTAAACATGGATGAGGCCCCTGTGAGCAGGAGACGTGAAGATGTAGAGCACTCAGGCAAGCCCGGACAGGTGAGGAGAACCTGTGCGAAGGCACTGAGCAGCTCACCTTAGGTCTCCGGAGACAAGACGCCGTGTTTGGTGTTGATGAGCATCGAAAGTGAGAAGGAGCACCGAGGAGAAATATTCTGAAAATGAATAACCTGGTGTATGATGTAAAACATTTTACAGAAATTTAATTTTATTTCTATGGCACATTTAACAGTAAACTGTACTTTTCCTTACTGCACATCTTTCAGTACCTTTAGTACCTTTAGTCAGTTTAGTGGGAAGGTGCATGTGGTGTAACTTGAATGATCTGTAAAGGTGAGTAAAGCTTTAAACGTGCAACAGTAGTCCTTAAGGTCCAGGTAAGGTTTTCTGAAGAACACTAGTGTGTGTGTATACGTGTGAAACTTGACAAAAAGTTCAAATAATTTGTTACACTATTAAAATGCTCAAAGGTTTTGTTACACGATACAAAGTCCCGAAAAACTTTTTTTTTTTTAAACATATTACACCATCTCAAAAAAAAAACTCCATCAAAAAACTCATTACACAACAAAAAGTTCGACGAATTTCTTACACTATAAAAAGTTCAACCTTATGACAGTGTGAAAAGTTTAAAGCACATGCTACTCAACGAAAAAGTCTTTTGATCCTTCTGATAATGTACTACTTGTTCTTTGTAATAGTAAGTAAACGAGTAAGTCCTCGTGTTTTGTTTTGTTTTTTTCCCATGGAACATGTCTGCCTTTAATAATCCACCATTTTCAGAAAAGTAGAGCACTATACTCTTCTCCTGCACTTGATTATGAAAAAAGATTCTAAAAAGAAGTCCTTAACGAGCATCAGACCCTCTTATTATTCATAACCAACTTGTCCTAATTATAATAATGGAAATCTGCAGAACATTAGCGGAACATTTTCTCCTGAAAGGCGTAGCTGCGTATAGCGCTAATGCATTAGCGCTCCGGTGAGTAGGTGGGTGGATGTGATGTAGCACTTCAGATGTTGCGATCTGACGGTTTCTCAGGTCCGTCTCTCTCTCTCCTCGTCCATTTTTTTTTTTGTGTGTGTGTGTCCATGACGAGAACAAAATGCATGGACGCACCGAGCGGACGATCCGGCAGAGAGTGAATTAAAGGGACGTTCCCTGCTAATGGAACAGTGGATAATTGCTCCGTCTGATACAAAAAGAGAAACATGGGGGATAAGAGGGTGTCATTGAACATGTGAAAGGGAATAAAAGCGCTAATCACAAGGTCTTTTTTTTTTTTTTTTTACAGCGTGTTAGCAAAAGGTCAATCTTAATTAGCCTGCTACTTTTAGCTCCTTGCTCGATCTTCTACTGTCACACTGTAATCGTGTCTTTATGAAAAGGCAGCAGATTTGATCTGAATTAAAGACCATCAGGGGGAAAAAAATGTAATGACCCGCGCAATTGCATTATGGGTAATTCTCTCGTATGACCGCGAGGAAGAAAAGTACAAAACGGCGTTGTTTAGGAGACGAAGAAATTTACAAGATGAGCATAATGAATATCCAATTACAGACGCCGGAGTTCAACCTTTCAGAGATTCACTGCCATTTTCTGTCCAGGACACGATGATGACACTTTATTCCTTCACTCCGGTAGCTAATGAACAAACTAGCTAGTTAGATTCTGTCTGGTGTAAGTGCAGAAACTTTTCTTAAGATTGTCCGCATTACTTTACCTTTAAACAGATGTGATTGGGGTTGTCCTTGTAATATTTTCCTACTGCGGACAAAACTGGATAAAAAAGTTCAACCTCGAACTCAAAGTGAAGTCAGAAATTCTTCCATCTGCTGTTTTTTGAAACTGCCGCGCGCAGTTATAGCTAAATAATCGATGCTGAAGTAGTGCAATGTGTGTGTTTTATTCCTCTTAGACCGCAGCAATTTGACAACGATTATAAATCATTTCTCATTTATTAAAGAACATGAGCTTTTCATCTAGTTACAGATACATTTGACTTAAAACATGAATAAATAATCAAGCTAGAAAGCTAGAGCACATAGAAAACGGCATTTTTGCCCGTCCTAGCCCTCTATAACGCCACTTTACCTTCAAATATAATTATTAATATACATCAGATATATTTGTGTTCATGTGTGAATCCAGTAAACATCTCAGCAAATCAGTAAACATGCTTGATTCTGTCGCACAACTTCGATTATGGATTATGGACGAACAATTTCCCATTTTAGTTTAAGTTACACAAGTTCACCCCTATGAAACATTTGGAAGATTCCACAAGTCACACGTTCAACAGGAAGTTGCATCATCTGAATTTCCTGATGATTGTGGTAAGAAGAATAGTAAGCCTTTTCATTCTTTTTTCTTTATTTTCCAGCATGTGATACTGACTGAAAAGGTCGCTCGGATAGTCCAACACGACGTGTTAGACGTTTTGTTATTCATTCGAAGCAAATAAATGCATTTTAAGTAAATCATTAGGATGCCTTTAATGTCCTCGCTAACGACAGTTAGCATGGATGTGTGTTTGCTAATTCTGTGCTAAAAACTCAACCCTGTTACTAGTTTGAGAGAAATGAAACGCAGCAAATAAACTGTATAATCGTTTCTCTCGAGCTCTCTCTCTCTCCTCCTCGGAGTCTAATCTCCCTCAGTAGAAATGCTGCCTCTCTTTAACTCTCCAGGAAATCGTGTCCAATTGGTGACGCAAAGCAAACGATCACGGGCTCGGGTGATTGGATTACGGCTCGTCTAATCGAGTTACGGCTTTAATGCATTTCTCTATTAAAGCTTGGCCTTCGCAGATTCCCCCTCCATCACCGAGGCCATGATTAACCGCAGTTTAACTTTCCCAAAAAAAGGACAAGCAGCTGCGTTACAGCACGGTGTCAATTTTACAAGCTGTAAATTTGCACAGGAAGTCCAACTGTAAGAGGAACATACGACGCGTCAGAAAAATCTCTAACGCTTTACTGTAAGTTCCACAAATAAGCATGGATTAATACTTAACCACGGCTGTTATATGTACAAAATAAAACTCCGTTTCATGCAGTTATAGGAAATTAATCAACGACCGAGCGGTGTGATGAAGCAGCGTTACTGTTTCCACACCGAAGCGGATTAGTTTCCTAAAATAGCACATCCCCATGTGTTTTATTCCTCTTATATCACAACAATTTATTAAAGAACGACATGTCGTACTTTTTATCCATTTATAGTTACATTACATTTCATGTCGTATAGTGTCCATGAAATCGCAGCTTGTCGTGGGAACGAGAAACCGCAAAGAAGCGTAAACTCCTCCGTCCTGAAGATGGCGTAAAACTTAAAGTTACAGCTCTAAACTCTGACTGTTACACAGCGCCGACACTGGAGACTCCTTCCATACGTGTTACATGTTACACAAAACCTCACCGTATCAATGATTACACACGTTTTTTACCCCTTGTGAACAAGCTGTTACTATAGAAACCATAACGTATTTTTACTGCTGTTATAGAAAATGAATCAACACCTTCTGATCTGACCAATCACAATCCAGAATTCAACAGCACAGTGGTGTAACTGTATTTAAATCATCTAAAAACAAAAAAGGATCTGATCTCATCTGATGGTACGAGGACTAGCCCCACCCCCTTAACCTGAATCTTAACTTCGTAACTACGATTTGAAAAAACAAACAAACAAACAAAGTGAGCAGTGTGTTAAAGGAGATTGAAATCGATCTCGTGAGGGTTTCTGACAACTAGATGAGCAGTTGTATATCACGTATTGTACAGTAGTAAAGCTCACGTGTTTGATAACCGAATTAAAATAAAAAACGTCTCGGTGCTGCACTCAGATATAAATTGAGATGTGTTATTTCTTGGAAGCTGCCAGACTTCAGTGACTTTTGTGCGGTTTGTGAGAAAAAAACGAGTTTAACACATTATCTGTGCTAATTAACACCACGTTGCTCATATTCGAGTCAGACGGGAGTCATCGCTGGCCATCTGTGGAGACGCGGCTCCATGTCCAACTTCTGTTCTTCTACCAGGTGGGATGACTCCTTCTGTCCGACTCAGATTTTAATAACGTTCCGAATTTATTTATATATTTATTTTTAAGACTTCATTTAGAAAAACCTTACATACAAAAGATGTTTTTTTTTTAGTTGACTGTGTGATGATTTAAATACTTGTATGCCATTACTTGCTAGAAAAAAAGGTTCTTCAAGGATTCTTTGGAGTCATTGGATAATTAAGGGTTGCTAGCTTCCCAAAAAATGAAAAAAAAAGACAGTTGTCAGGAATTCCCCTTCTTTCACATCTGTTCTCGTGTTCTGTCTCCGCTCCTCTCATGATGTTGGTTGATTACCTTAATGTGTTCGCCTGTACTGTGTCTCACTGTGATGAGTCTTGTTCACTGCTTCTGACCCTGAATCACTTGGAGCTTGGAACCATTTACCTGTACGTTTATGGCGGTTGGCAGACGCCCTTATCCATTCCGACTTACATTCATCTCATTTATACATTTGAGCAGTTGAGGGTTAAGGGCCTTGCTCAAGGGCATTTGATTTGATCTCACGACCTTCTGGTCAGAAGTCCAACGTAATGTTTTATGTAAAACCTTTAAGGGTTTCTCCAGAGGGACAACCCAAGAACCTTTAAGAGTGTACATTAAGCTTGAGCTCCAGTGTAAAACGTTCACACGCTGAACAACGGTGTGGTCAGCTCCAAAATTATTGGCACCCATCAAGAAAATTCTTGCAGAAATGAAATATAACACAATCATTCAAATTTTCCACACAAATAAGTAAATGAAGAAATGTTGTAACTTCCCTCTAAATGATGTCATGCTTATAAGAAACTGGTTTTTTGTTTGTTTGTTTGTTTGTTTGTTTTTTACATAATTACATAAGGCAACATGGGTAAAACACATGTACAACGGTTTAACATTTCCAAGATGCTAGTCCTTCGGTTGACCAAACACGTTAAATCCGTTCATCATCCATTTCTTCTCTTTGAAGAAAGCGATTCCACACAAGAGAGACGGGTTGATGTTGACCTGCAGAAGTCTTGCATTGCATGAATATAAAAGTACACAAGCCTTTAAAAGCATAATTTAACAAAATCAAGTCCATAACGAAAAAGAACAAGGTAACAATCTGCAATCAGGAACTGCAGGAAGACGTTAGAGCGAAAGGTAAAGAGCTGTTATTCTCTTGACTGGAAAGTTTCATCAGATATGATCTGTGAAGTGCCGATAATTTAGCAGAAATTAAAATTGCGCTAATTAGGAAATTTTTTAGAATTGGTATAAAACTATACAACTCCATGTCCATGTGTTTCATCTCAAAATAATAATTATTGCATGTGTTATTTATTTTTTATAAAGGGTGCCAATAATTGTGTAGACTTAATCACCAGGGGCCCTGATCATTTTCGTTCGATAGTGTCCCTTTGGGTCGACTAATCAGGCCCTCTGGAGTCCCCCTCATTTATATAACCCTTAGTATGACCCGTCTCTTGTGAGGTGAGGGTGAAACACTGATGAACGCTCGATTGTTTGGTTAATTGGTGTAGGTTAGGGGTGAAGATGGCGGAGGAGATGCAGGACAGCTGGAACACTGACGGAGCGTTCAGTATCTCTGCACTTCACAGTGAAGCAGGTGAGGAGGTTAAACGCTTCTCCGCAGACCTGTTATCCGGTTTCACTGATGATAATGACACGTAAGTGAGTCCTGATGGATTGTTTTTCTGCGGGTTTAAAGACTTAAAGACTTCATTTTTCTGCTGTGAAATCTTCATTTTAAAAGTACAAGTGAATCAATACCTACCATGTTGAAGAAACCTCTAATGTGCCTTACCCTGCGTTCACAAAAGTCGCACGCCAACTGACACACTCACCAGACGCACTAACTTCTCTCCAAGCTTAATTTGTCTTTGTAAAATCTCTAGCCCCTTTTATTGAGAGGTTGTATATAATGGGGTCAAATGAAACCATGATTATAGGTTTTTCTTCCATATTTCTGTGTCAAACAGTAAATGGGAACTAACTACTGATAGGTACTAAAGTTGTTAGCATGCTAAGTGGCTAGCATGTTTGCCTTGAACCCCCGTTCTTCGGGGGTTTCCTCCAGGTACTCCGGTTTCCTCCCCAGTCCAAAGAAATGCACTGTAGGCTGATTTCCAAATTGTCTGTAGTGTGTGTGTGTGTGTGTGTGTGTGTGTGTGTGTGTGTGTGTGTGTGTGTGTGATTGTGCCCTGTGATGGATTGGCACCCCATCCAGGGTGTCCCCCACCTCATATCTCCAGGCTCCCCGCGACCCTGTGTAGGATAAGTGGGACAGAAATCTGATGGACGGATGGAGAAAATCTCATATTTATATGAAAATCTCATATATAATCACAATAAATATTTTCCCTCACTGAGAAAAGAGCAGAAAGTATTTACTCCAAACTCACTTAAAACTGCAGTATTATTACATGTTGTCTCCTTATTATTATTATTATTATTTTGTAACCAAAACCAAAGCCAGTGTTCATATGAGAGAGATGTGAGAGACAATCTTCCCCAGTCTGTTCTCATGAACTTTTATTTTTCCCTTTCACACATTGCATTGATGCAGTAAAAAGTAGTTCCGGTTACTTTACACTTGAAGATTTTGTGGTATCCATATGTCGCCCCCTTTTTTTTACTTCCTCTGGGGCCTACAGATGTTTTCCATCTTCACAGCTGGTAGTTTTGCACTAACCTAATTGTAAGCGATCATTAAAACCCAACAGTTATTAAAGTGTTATTACATTAATGATATTTCAACACAGTAATGTGGAGTTTGATAGCAGCAGTTTGAAAGATAAAGCGCCTTAAAAATCAATATCATTTACCTTTAGTTAAATATCGCCCTCTGCTGGGCTGGAGTGGACAGTGCAGGAAATTCACACAAGGGTACAAAGACATGAGAGAGCGAGAGAGAGAGAGAGAGAGAGAGAGAGAGAGAGAGAGAGAGAGACTATATACTAAAATAAAATTAAAAATCTATGAATAATCACATGCTTATATATAGTGCACTCAAAAATAAGATCAAAGAAAGAAAATGTTACTGAGAGAAATTATTCAATGATTAGTTCACTGAGGATATAATCAAAAGAGTACATATTGTTGACCTAAGGTGTGAGGTTAACAATTAAAAATACAGAGATTATGTAGAGAAATATAGCCTATAGTTAGTTTGTGCTTTTTGTGTTAATGGGTTTCCATGGCAACGCCAGCATTTTCACATTACTGTATCTGTAATCACATTACTGTATTACTGTATATTATGCATGACAAGATCATGCATAATAACTCAGTAACGTTTGAGAGACGCATTATTACACACACACACACACACACACACACACACACACACACACACACACACACACACACACACACAGGCTTCCATTTTAACCCTGACATCAAATCATATCTTGCTGAAATTCTCAACCTGACCACTAGATGGCTCCCAATAACCGAATTCCAATTAAATCCTATAATGGATTATTGTATCAGTTACAGCCCGGGTTTCATTACTGATCCCAACACACCTTCATCAACTTCCTCTGCCTGCATCGACCCACTGTCCCTTTTACCCCAAATAAACCTGATCAGCCGAGACTTTTCCAAATTAAAGTCAGTGAACATGTCAGAGCTAATCAACTATGTTTGTAAAAGGGTGTACATCTGATTTCCTCAGTGTATGTTTGTGATGGTGAACTTGGTTTATCCTTCGGTGATGTTGAGTTCTGGATTGTGATTGGTCATCAGTAGCTCTGACAGTCGTGCATCTGCAAATCACAGGCTTATATTAATGCGCTAGTTCTAATATGTTACAGTAGGCTGGTGAGGGAACTACTGTTTATAGCCGCTATGAACATTAAATGTAACTACAAATGTATAAAAAGTTTGACGTGTTGTGTTTTAATAAACAAAAAAACTGTAATTGTTGATAAATTGTTGTGGTAAAAGAGGAATAAAGGACTAACTCTGCTCCATCACATTAGGTTACTGGAGCAGAATGACACACAGTGGTTTCTTTCTTGCGTGATGTTCCTCTTGGTGTGATGGAGCGTTTGTAGACAGGGTGGAGACGGGTGGGGCCATTTTTGTTTAACACCAGGCTTTGGAGTCGAACATCAAGGCCGCTATCAGCTTTTAATTAGAAGTGTTACAACGCAGCAGCTATTAATTACACAGAGAAGCTCAGAGAGCCGAGGTGGTCGTTAGGCTGCAGGTAAAACGGTGTCGTGTCTGCAGCTAGAAGAATCATCTCAGAATCTCTACTGTGGACGACAAGACGGAGAGGACACACACTCCACGTGCAAAGGTTTCAACTTTCCAAATAAGGTTTGGGTACAGACACACACTCGTGTCTGTGTGAAGCCTGTACACAGAAAGGGAAAAGAGTGGCTCGATGTGGTGCTAGAACATAAAAACATTTTTGCACAAATTAAAACATTTTAAGGAAAAAGTCATAATTGTGTCATAATATTAACATTCAAGTGAAGCAAGTTGTCACTTTAACTGTATAAAAACACAAGGGTTTGCATTTTGATGCATATTTTGTACAATTCCTACACAACTTGTGAAATTTCATTTCTTTAAATGTATTGAAACAAATTAGATTTTCAGTGTAATTTTTCACATTTGGTTTGTGTGTTATTTTTTTTTCTTAAACCCAACCAAAAGATTGCCTTGTGTAAAAAAAAAAAAAAAAAGAATAATAAAAAAAAACTGAGGATATCTCCAACACTTGATGTTAATGTTATACTGAAAAAAAAGCTAACAAAAAAAAGGTCTAACTTTTTTTTCTAATTATTTGAAATGATCAGATCATTTAGCTTCTTTCAAAAAAATATTTTTCAATAAATAAAATTAATAATTACAAAACTGTAAAAATGTTCATGAATAAAATAAGTAATCTCATCATTTTTCTTTTTTTAGTCATTTAAGAAGAATTACAATACAAAATGAACAAACTGAATATATATGTGTGAGTGTGTGTGTGTGTGTGAGTGTGTGTGTGTATGTATATGTGTGTGTATTTAATAACAGATAAATTATGTACAGAAACTTATCAATAGATTTTTTTTATTAATACATTGGCAAAAAAATTAATGTTTAAAATAATAAGACATAAAGGATAATTACATAATAGTAAAAATGTATCTTCATCAATTTATAATTCTTTTAGATTCGACTAAATCGTGAATATTATGACATAATCCACTTTTATTCACGACTTTTTCAATTGGTAGGTTTTTTTACCGCTATGCTTTTGTGATTCTCCATCTTGACGTGCCTCAGTGTCTCAGGTTTAATAATCTCTTCACACTGATACAGCGTCTTATAAAGTCTGCTAGAATCTCACTGTGTTAGCTTCGACGGGCTGAGATCAGTGCGAATAATTATAGTGTCTTAGAGAGCAGCTGGCACCAAATCTCACACACAGACACACACACACACACACAAGTGGTTTTCATCACTTCAGACCCCCTGTTTCTCAATATGGCAGAACCCACAGCAGTTACATTAGCGACTGATGCTAAGTGTAATAACACTTTCATTTTAGCTGTTCTGAGTCTTTTCTTAGTTATTTATCAACACATCTGTGGCAAACGTTGACGTTCCGGATAATTCCGTCTCATTTCCGCCGTCACTGTGCCGTCACAATGTCTGTATTAAAGACGTTTCACGTCTACATGATGGGTAGCAAGACGGTTGGCCTAGCAACAGCACTATCTCACCCTGTTACACTCTCCTCCTCTAGTGTTATAAGGGCACGCCCGTGGGCCATAGGGCGTGTTGTCAGTTTGTAATAACAACATTAAAATGGGGCGGCTGTGGTTCAGGTGGTAGAGCGGGTTGTCCACTAATCGTAGGGTTGGGGGTTCGATTCCTGGTCCACATAGGGGGGACCAGAATCCGTTTTTCCAATCTTCAGCTGTCCGGTTTGGGTGATCTCGTGTCCTCTGTGTCCTTCAGGGTCTCAGATTCCTGTTCTTAGCTGACAGGACCGAAACCCGATGTAGTCTTCTGCCTTCTCTCATCCGCCTCATGGGCCAACATGTTGTGTGTTCTGAGATGCTTTTCTGCTCACCGCGGTTACCATAGCCTTCCTGTCAGCTAGTCTCCATTCTTCCCTTTCTCCTCTGACCTCGCTCATCAACAAAGCGTTTCCAGATGCTCATTGGATGTTTTTTGTGTTTCACACCATTCTCCCAGGAGATCAGCGGTTTCTGAAATACTCAAACCAACAACCATACTGACTCTCTGATCACTGGGACTTTTTCCTCATTCTGGTGTTTGATGTGAATATTAAAGTGTGTGTGTGTGTGTGTGTGTGTGTGTGTGTGTGTGTGTGACTGTGATGTATTCAACACATCTCTTTCTGAGGTGAGAAACCATGACTCGTTAGCAGGTGTGACAGTGTGTGAGTGTGTCTATGAGTCTGTGTGTGTGTGTGTGTGTGTGTGACTTCACTTCACACATCAAGCTCATTGTGTCTTTCATGAAGACTGTAAATGTGTGATTTTAGGTGTCCAGCCCCCCCCCCCCCCCCACACACACACACACCCCCAACACACACACATACACAGCAATGTCCTTATACAGCAGAAGTAAGGGAAGTTTGATGGAAAACAGCTCTCTACATCATTCCTTCGGGTACTTTAACAGAAATAAAAGATATAAAACAAAATTAGCTTTAGCCTTTTAGCTCATCATGTTACGCCATGTCTGTTTCCCAGCCTGCTAATGCATTAACCCTCAATGATTGAAACACACGTCTAACATACCTTACGGATCTGGAGCTTAGAAAGATCCCATGACAGCGTAACAACCAAATGATTTATGGATTTGCCAGAGCGTATTGTACTCAGCAGCACTGCTGTTATTGGCCAGCGGCCGGCTGTTTAACGTCAGTTCAGTGACTCAGTTTACAAGCAGAAACAACAACAACAAAAAAAACGTTTTAATAAAGTCTTAACCAAGCTGTCTTGCGGCACATCAAAGACAGTGCCGTCTTTTTTTTTTTTCTTTCACCACAGAGCTGCTAAATTCTTGAGTCAGGTGTTGATTAATTTTCTATAACAGAAGCTCTGACAGTAGTTCTGTCACAGATTTATATTAATGTGCTCGTTCTAATGCGCTATCGTTTCTATAGTAACAGCTCAATCACAGGGGCGCGGACGACTGACGTGTAATCATTGATCTGTATGTAACATGTAAGGAAGGAGTCTCCAGTGTCGGCGCTGTGTAACAGTCAGAGGTAAAGCTGTAATTGTAAGTTTTCCGAAGTTTTCAGGACAGAGGAGTTTACGCTTCTTTGCGGTTTCTCGATAACGTGCGTAACAAGCTGCGATTTTTCTGTCTTATTAACTTGAAGCGAGAGAATAAAGAGAGAAAGAAAACATTGTAATTGTTGCTGTGGTGTAAGAGGAATAAAACACTTGATGTTAGAGATAAATAATCAACTTCAACATGGTTACAGCCACTCGGCTTCACCACACCACCCTGTTATTGATTAGTTTATTAGGACAGCACGTCACACAGCGGTTTATTTATAAAGGAGGCGGAGTCTTGTACACTACTAACGTTATTCCAAACGTGATTCCTTCCGCGTTTCTTTCGGACACACCCGTGAGTCTTGCGCTCTGTGGGCGGGGTTTTACCGAGAACGAGCGCACGCACTTCGATCGCAGTGTCGGCGCGTGCATATGTGTGTGTGTGGTGGTGGTGACCGAACTGGCTCGCGCTCTGTCGGTGAGGAAACTTAAAGCAGCGCGTGAAGCTTGCGAAGATTCTTTTTTTTGTGCATGAAAGTTCTGTTGTAGTTGTTGTTGTTGTTGTTGTTGTTGTTGTTTTGCCCAAAAACTATCCGCGTTTATCTGAGAGGATCTGAAACCGGGGCATGTAAGAGCTTTTACATTTTTACCCTAAATGTTTTAATTAGATGCTTTTGAAGTATGCACGTGTGTTGGTGAAAAAAATAAAAATTATATATATATATATATATATATATATATATATATATATATATATATATATATATATATAAAATATAAATAATAATAATAATAATAATGATAATAATAATAATAATAAAAGCTGTGAAAGACCAGGGTGTGTTAGTGTAGATTCCAGAAGTGTGTGAAGTGATAATGTGATTCAGAGCTTTCATTTACACTATCAGATAAAATGGGCGAATATTTAACCACCTCCTGTGTGTGTGTGTGTGTGTGTGTGTGAGAGAGAGAGAGAAAGAGAAATAAATTTAACAGCTCAAACCTTCTGTATTATCATTAAAACTACCTGGAAAGTTCACTCTATAGACAAAACTACCACTTGAACCTCTTAACCAAACACATGATTAGGAATACTCACACACATTTTGAAGAGAAGAACTGGATCCTTTCAGTCTCTGAGAACTGGGTCATGTGCACTTCCTCAGAAACATTTTACGCCTGTGTTTAATCTCACCTGGATGCTTTAGAGCTGCTGTGGTCATCATAAACACGGTCCTGTTGCTCATCCCAGGAATGTTCACAGTAAGCTTCGTTTACTCTTCTACACCTGTACAGTTTACTGTGATGATTTATAAACCCAGAAGAGGATGGGTTCCATTTACAGTCTGGTCTCAAGGGTTCTTTCTCATGTTGTCTCAGGGAGTTTTTCCTTGCAACTGTCACCTCTGGCCTGTTTATTAGAGGTCTAAATATACGTTTATTTACATTTCTAGAATGTAAATGTACATTATCTGCCTACTTCAGATTGTCTGCACTTGTTTTTACTGTTCTGTTTTTATTACATTTATTAAGTCACTGTCACTGTATTCCACATGCCTCCTATTCCACATGCCTCCTATTCCACATGCCTCCGTATTCCACATGCCTCCTATTCCACATGCCTCCGTATTCCACATGACTCCGTATTCTAGTTGACTCCGTATTCCACATGCCTCCTATTCCACATGCCTCCGTATTCCACATGACTCTGTATTCCACATGACACTGTATACCACATGACTCCGTATTCCACATGACTCCGTATTCCACATGCCTCCGTATTCCACATGACTCCGTATTCCACATGGCTCCGTATTCTACTTGACTCCATATTCCACGTGCCACTTTGTTCCATATGGCTCTGTATTCCACATGACACTGTATTCCACATGGCTCCATATTCCACATGGCTCTGTATTTCACATGACACTTTGTTCCACATGACACTTTATTCCACATGAAAGTGTATTCCACATGACACCATTCTGCATGAGACTGTATGCATCTAACTTACTTACTGACTTACAGATGTGTTTTATTAGTATTTGGTATCTGAAATGTCATGTGTTATGTTTATAATTGTCTGCTGCTGTGACAAAAAAAATTCACTCAGGTATCAATAAAGCTATCTATCTGTCTGTCTGTCTGTCTGTCTGTCTGCCTGCCTGCTTTGTGATGATGTCTATTTTTAAAAGCACTATATGAATAAAACTGAACTGATCCATCTTAACAAATAAACTTTGCAGGAAATTCACAGGAAAGTCACGAATTTGAAATAACAAGTACTTTGAGAACATTGCACCAATTGTACCATAAATCAGTTAAATATTGGCTGCTCTAACACACTGCTTCCTAAACTGGGGTCTGTGATGTATATTTTCATGTATAGTAATTGTTATTTATTTTAGTTTTAAGCCTAAATGACTGGTTTAATATGATGTTAGATGTATTAATGGGTTTCTTATGGGAACTTTTTAAAAGCTCAATAACTTTGACAACATATGGTTGTATTTTCTGGTTTAAAAATGTGCATGGCCTAATTTAATGTCAGCCACAACTTCAGTTGCTGTTGTCATGGTAACAAAATGATATCATCTCTTAAGCCTTTCATTTTATCAGATCATGACTCCAGCCCTGAGTTTGGTAATCCAGAATCAAAAAAGTTCTAACGTGGCAGGTTGAGATTAAACATGATGAATGATGAATGATAAATGGAATCAGGTGGGTTTTATCAGAGGTTTTTGATCCAGCTCCTCGGGTCACCACACATATCTAAGCACTGTCTGAGGTCCACACAGACCTGATTACCTGGCTCAGGTGTGTTAGGTTGAGATTAAACATGATGAATGATGATCAGTGTAGAGATCATGTAATGTCTGGAATCCAGTGAGGTTTGGTGATGTTTGTCTTCTAACAGACTTGATTCATCATCATTACTTCACGAACAGGTGTGTTTAAGCAGAGATTCTTCATCCAGGTCATGTTTGTCTTGGGCATATAGTTCCTAACACACCTGAGCCAGGTAATCAGGTCTGTTTGGACCTCAGACAGTGCTTAAATATGTGTGGTGACCCGAGGAGCTGGATCAAAAACCTCTGATAAAACCCACCTGATTCCATTTATCAGTTCATGACCAGGTTGAGGACCAGTCATTATCAAACACTTCATGAGGTAACAGATAACCATCTGATGGACATCAGACGCACTGTACGGGACCAAAGACAAAAACCGACTTAGGTGTTTCATTCTCTTTTCCTTATTATAGGTCTGAGCTGGAGAGATGGACACCAGATCTCCAGTTTTACTAAGCTGAGATCCAAAGGACTCTACACAGGACATGTGGCTCAGGAAGGTACGAGTGTAGAACCTTCACACACGTTAAAATCAGATCGGTGTGAGAGATGGGCTCCAGTCTGACGTGTGTCGGCATAGCATGGGCTCTGATCTCACTGCTGTGCGCTGCCGCCTCCTGTGTGGGATTCTTCATGCCCTACTGGCTCCTGGGCTCTCAGATGGGGAAACCGGTATCGTTTGGGACGTTCCGGCGCTGTTCCTACCCAGTGCGTGATGAGGTTCACGGCGGTACAGTGATGATGGAGCATTGTGGACGCTATGCCTCGTTCCTGAGCATCCCCAGTCTGGAGTGGAGGATCTGTACGGTGGTGACGGGAACCGGGTGTGGCCTGCTGCTGCTCGTGGCTCTCACGGCACTCATGGGCTGCTGTGTGTCGGACATCATATCACGCACCATCGGGCGAGCGGCAGGAGGGATCCAGTTTGTGGGAGGTGAGTTTGGAGAAAAGAAGACAGATGGATGGATGAGATGCAGTTTAATGTTTCAAATCTGGACATCAGATAGAGATAGATCTTTGTATTATGTATTAGATGGATGGACTTTATAAACACATTTGTATAAATGTGTTTGGATAGATAGATAGATGGGTAGATAGGTAGATCAGTTAGAAGCAGTTTGAAGACATGGATAAAAGCTTGCTTGATGGACTTTATGGATGTTTGGATGGATGGATGGCTGGATGGATGGGTGGGTGAATTGGTGAATAGATGGACGCATAGATAGATGGATAAATGAAAGGATTGGTTGGTGGGTGCATTCTTTATTGTGTATGTGTATGGATGGGTTGGTGAATTAAAGGATGGCTAAATATATAGATGAACTATGTGATGGATAGATGGATGGGTGAGAAGCTATTTAATCCCCATTGTTTGGTTATGATACTTGCATAATCAACTAGGTAAAAGGATGAATGGATGGATTGAGGGTTGGCTGTATTAATGTGTCTGTGGTTGGGTGGGTGGCTGAATTGGTGGATGGATGGATGAATATAGATGAATGAATGAAAGGAATGGTGGATGGGTTGATGGCTAGAGGTATGGGTGCTTTATTGGATATATGGGTGGATAGATGAATGAAAGGATTGGTGGGTGGGTGCCTGTATACACATTCCACATGTTAAAAAAAAATAGTTTCATCTTTGTTGGGGCGTTTGCGTGTGTCTCATTGTGACTGTTTGTTGGAAGTTGAGAGGTCATGACCTTTTGCTGATTAAATTTTAGGTACCAAACTTACTGGAGGGTGATAAAGAGTGGAGCTGGTGTAGTGAGACACAAACACCATTTTCTTTCACTCAGGTGTGAAATGTTTCTCTCTCTCTCTCTCTCTCTCTCTCTCTCACTCACTCTTTTCTCTGTACACTTGATCACACACTTGTGGACAGAAATAATAACAATAATAACTGGTGATGCCCTCTGCCTCAGACTCTCAGAAGTGTGTGTGTGTGTGTGTGTGTGTGTGTGTGTGTGTGTGTAAGAGAATGAGACAGAATTGCTCATATAAGGATATAAGAAGTGTGTGAAGGACTCTTCTCTTTTCTTCCTCTCCCCCTCTCTCTCTCCCCCCTTCTGTGTGTGTGTTTGTGTGTGTGTTTTCCCAGGGGTCTCTCTCATGTCTCACTCAGGAATGTAAGGAATGTTTCCCACAGTGAGGTGACAGGATGTATGTGAGAGAGAAAACTGTAGATAACCCACCACTTCTGTTTGGTGTGTGTGTGTGTTTCCTTATCAGTCCAGCTCCAGTCTCTTATCTTTATAGGTTTCGATGAGAGACAGATTTTTGGGAATGAGATGAGAGTCTTTACTGGCGGATTTCATCAGAAGAATATTCCCGCCTCAGGTGTGTTGCTTGAAGAGCGTGTTACCGGTGTGTAACGTAGCAAGCCATGATTATCTGCTCAGTTCTCTCCTGGTTTTTGTTGTTGTTGTTGTTGTTCTTCTTCTTCTTCTTCTTCTTGTTCTGGGCAGACTCAATCATAATCGGTCAATCTTAATCAGAATTCTTTCCTTCCGGCTCCATTGTGGCACAGAATAAGTCAGAGTTCTCTATCGCTAGGAGATCACGATCATGTAGCTGGGAATCCGAAGCCCCGCCCACACCTATACAGCCATTTCTGAGAAAATAGATATTTCTCGGTGTTATGGCCTCCGTTTCTACTGTGTCTGTGTGTGTGAATGCTTTTGTTTTTGTGGACAGAGATGTGTTTGAAAACGCTCTTTGGATGGATAAAAACAACATTTTCCAATGAGATAGTGTATAACCGTCCTGTTGTCTGGGTGGGCGGGACATACTTCCTGTCTTCTCTGCCAATCAGAGCGACGCTAGCCAATCACAAAGTCCGTACAGTGTTATTAGCGCTCTTCTGCTGTGATTGTCCGGGAGGAAGCACTTCGGCAGCGTGAAGGTTCGTCGCTAGTGGGCGTGAACATATTGTGAAACTGGGGCATAATCGTGGGCATGATGTTTCATCGCACACACTCTCCTTCTCTGTGTCCGTCTCTTTCATACTCACACACATTTGATCAAACTTTCCATGAGCGACGAAACAGTAGTGTCTCTGTGCGCCTGGTCTCTATCAGGTCCTCTCTGGTATGCAGTGCTGCATTCTCCTCAGAGCAATCAGTCTGGAATGTTCCCTTGTTCGCTTCTGAGGGAAAAATAAATCAGCGAGCGCGCTCCACCGCTCATGGGCTCTGCAGAAACTCTTTCATTGTGTAGCAATGTTCCTGTAACGTTAAATTCATTTCCTGATTTCCAGTGTGAACAAATGGAGCTCATGCTTTTGAATTGAACTTATTATATGTCAGGACGTTCACTCTAGGGCTGAAGAAGAAAAGAAGAATGCCGCAGTGTTTCTGAAATAAATCTCACATTGTTCTGCTCATAAACACGCTTTTATCATCTGCCGGTGAAAGGAAAATTATTTCATGTCCGTGCTTGAATACACAAACGTCTACTGTGTGTGTGTGTGTGTGTGTGTGTGTGTGTGTGTATAGAGTTGAGTTATGTTCTGTGTCTTATTGTATTGGTGTGTGTTGACAGCTTGGGTTCTGAGTAATGTGTTGGCAGCAGTTTAGAGGCCTCGTTGAGAAACCAGCAGGCTGTGAAGCTCACACACACACACACACACACACACACACACACACACACACTTTCAAATCTACTCTCCAAAATGGCTAAATCTGAAAACACTAATTTTGTGTTTGATGCATGATTGTCACGTGACCTCCACAATTCCAAGATGGCGGATTTTATTGCCACCTTTTCTGTTTATGAAGCATATATTATATATTCAATACAATGGAAAATGACGTGAGGAAATGATGTAAAGGCCACACACCAAGTGTGTATGCAATTTTGTATAGTGTTTCATTGTGGACGGGAAATATTTTTGAAACTGACGGCTGAACACGTGATTGCGACCCAAAACGTAAAAACGGTGTTCTCAAATTGACCTGTTTTAATGTGAACTCAACTTTAAATTCTAAACACGCCCTAACATATTTATATTTATAGTGACTGATGTGAGGAAATTACTCTCCACACCATTAGGGGGCAGCGGTCTGTATAGTTTCATAACGCAGAAATGAAACCCAGAATGGCCGAGCTGTAAGTCATGTACTGTTGTAGTGCAGCAGCGTGTGAGACGTAGTGAATTTATGGATTTTTTCCATAGCACTTTGTTTTCGAAGCCTGCGCAACATAGCAAAAGGGGCGGAGTCGTTAGCTGCTTTTCCGGTTTAAAAAGCCGATTGATCATCAAATTAAGTTCGCAAATTAGAAACCGGTTCTGTTCTGTTCTGTGATCCTGTGTGCTGATCCGTCACTTCGCTAAGAGTTTAATTAAAATTTTTACAGCATAAACGTCATGTACAATAGTGTAAGTCATTAAAAAGAGTTCTTCAAGGAAGGGATCCTTTCTGACCTATTAAAGGGCTCTACGTAGAATCTTTAGGGATCTCCTAGTTTGTGATCCAAGGTTCTCTTCCAAAATCACAGTTAAAACCTTGCATTTGGGACGGCACCGAAAATGTATACATTTCTTCTAGAGATGTATAATCGCTCTGCCATTTTCAAGCAAATAAGCCTACCAAAGGACCCTCCGAGGAACCTTTGGGCGGTGTTCCCAGTTCTTTTCTTGTGCATCTGTTTATTATTTTTAATCCTTTACACGTTATATAAATTTATATGTTTCAAATTCTCACTCTAGAGCTAATCAGGAGCCCCTGAAAGTCCTCATGATCGTGGTTTTAGCGAGGGGGGGGGAGAAGAAAACGAAACGTGGCTTTCTGCGACACCCGCCGTGCCCTTCTGTTGTTCTGGAAAATTCCACAGCCGACCCGAGGAGATAGATTTTCCGCTTCGCAAAAAGCGCGACTGAACTGAAACGTCATTAACGAGAGAGTGAGCTGTGTGTTTTCCTCCACCGCCGACTCCATCGATTACAGAAGAGGAGGTGTGTGTGTGTGTGTGTTGTGCCTCAAAGTGAGGAAACTAATGAATGCTTGAAATAAGCAAAATAATCCCCTGTAGCTAGCAATAAGCATAGTCTTGTTAAATATTAATAAAAAATATTGCTGCATTCAGGAATGTGTAAGATGTGTGTGTGTGTGTGTGTGTGTGTGTATTTCATTTTATCAATCTTGTGGATTATTTCAATTCATATCTTCCTACTTCCTGTATAAGTGCACCATGTAGGCACCCTCATCCCATGTACTGCACTATATGTTCAAATGGTGATAACTTCTGAGGAGAAGTTGGTCATGTGACCTAAATCATGTATGGTGATATTAATTATTATTAATTATTATTATTAATATTATTATAGTAATTAATGATTATTTACTCTAAATTAAACGTATTCTTCGGGGGGAAAAACACGTAAAGGTGTAAAGATGGAATTGTGGTCGCACACACAAGATGCACACCTTCAACAACTACGACTTATTTTGAATCTTATTTTACTTTTTGTTGCACAGTGACTAAAACAGCTACGCGTCTCTCACTGTAGCTAGAGCTTACATTAAAAAAAGTAAAGAGGCAGTTATACATCGCACCATCGCACGCAGCGTCTCGGATTATTACTAGTTTCGATTTATAAGTTAGCGACTTTCTGTTTGTGCAATCAAATTCATTAAAAAATAACTCTTGGTGTTACTCGCACAACTAGCACTCATATTCAATATTCACCACCCCCTACTGGTGATACTGTGAACTGCAGTAGCTTGAAATATTTCCGCCTGTGTTCCTGGGATCTGTAGTGAAACTGACCAGAATCCAGTGCTTACTGAAGATGAATGAATGAATGAATGAAAGGTAGCTGGCATTGTGATTGATATTAAGGACGGTTTCGAGAACGGGTGTTCGAAATATAAGTGTGAAATAAACAGCTGTTCGGGCCAGCTCTAGTACTTTTCTGTGTTTGAACTCTAGAGTGACTTTTAAACGAGCTTTAAGACAAAGCAGCATAATAACAGAATATTGTCCGCGTAAATAATTTTCACGAAAATGATAATCTGGGAGATAAACAGGCAGTCGGAGATAATTCAAGTGTGACTTTTATTCTCTTTTATAATGAGCTACGGGGCGACTGAGCTTCATTTCTCTCCTTCCAGAGCTGCTTTTAGAAAATTCAGCTATAAATTAAAAAAACATAAAGCTGTGTGAAGATTCCTAATGAGAGGTTTGAGGCGTGTTTGAGGCGTGTGTGTGTGTGTGTGTGTGTGTGTGTGTGTGTGTTTGAGTGTGTGCGCCGAGATCTCAGACACACAGTGTTAATAATAGGGACAGGACAAAAACACATACACACACACATAGAGAGAGAGAGAGAGAGAGAGAGATGTGTTTAGTATGATAATGCCCTATGTTCCAGTACGGTCTGTAGTGCACCCTTGTAGACTTCCCCTCAAAAGTATGTATCAGCTACGTGTGGAATTTGAATCAGATTGCAATGCATTCTGAGTAAAACGTGCAGTGATGACACGGTGAAGGTGGAGTGAACGAGGGCGTGTATTGGAACACAGCCGTGATGATTTAAAAGGCACGGTGCCGCGATCACAGACCTCGAAAATAACCACCAGCTATTTGATGTGAACACCGAGTCACCTCTGTATGACCTTTAACCTTTGCCCAGAGTGGAGCTGTGACCTTTAGAAGCGTTAGGTCGCGAGATTTGTAACTGGGGGAAAAAATGTCAAAATCAGAGTCAATATAAGTGAGAGTGATTTTTTTATTTTAGCATAAAATTATCTGATGAAGGTTTGTTAGATTCAGTTTGGCTAAACATGCTAATATTGCTAACTGCTATCAGTTTGAAACTCCAGATGATTTATAATGTTTGCGCATTATAAAGGGATCTGTGCACTCTACTTAGTGCCCTACATACACAGCGCAGGGAGACATTTTAGATTCACTCACGATAAATACGTAACTTGTTGTGTTTTAACGTCGTTTGTGCTCAGACGTCTAGGTTTGGGGAAAGTATTGGCACTTTCGACTGCGTTTGTACGCTTGTACTCGCCATGCCTCGTACTTTTTGAGGGAGACGTGTGTTAAATTCGGAGACATCCGAGATCTAACCTGTGGAAAAAGCAGATGATGTTCCAGCTCGCTTCGTTCATTTCAGTAAGGGGGGTTTTGTGATGTGACCCCAGGTCATGACCTTTCCCCTCCAAGACCTGAGTGGAGACGAACAGCTGCTGAGTGCTAACAGCTAACGAGGGACCTAATTAAACAATAAACTCATAAGAAGCATTCATCATTCACCACCATGTTCGCATGTTTGTGGTCTTGACGCTAAGCAGAAGCAGATTGACGGGACGTCTGCGGGATCTTCGCCAGCTGCTTTCGCACACATTTCCGATGCCCCAGCGGTCCGGACCGGCTCGAATGGAGGGAATGTCTCACTGCTTTCCTGTCGTCTTCCCACTACGACCAGCTGCTTATCCTCCCCCAATCCCCCCCCCCTCCACCCTCTACACGCTGCGATGACGCAATGCCTGGATTATTTTGAGCGCGTTCTTTATTATTGGTGTGTGAGATGGCAGATGGTGCGGTGCTGAAGGGGGTTTCAGTGCTCTGAGGTCTCAATTCAGAATGACATTTGGGTCAGAGCTATTTAATATTCGACTAGAGAGCTACAGTGATAATGTGTCTGCTCGTAACGTAATGATTAACAACAACAACAACAAAAAGCCCTATTTGGACAAGATTAGGTTTACAGTGAGACAGTTTCGAGGTGCTTCTCTGTGTTACGTCTGGATCGTCCATGTCTGTGATTATTCCTCCTCCTTTCTCTAAGAAAATGAAAGACTACTGATTATTTTTTGACCGTCTCTGTCGTCATCTGATCCTGTTTAGTGTGGACTTGTGGGAAATGAGTAAAGGAGATTTTTAAACTAAGGGAACGCAAACCAGACATTTTTCCCCATAGGGGTTTGATCATTTTGTTTGTCTCTGATCACGAACACGAGTGTGGGTTTAATGCAGAGCAGAAAAATAGCAGTGTGTTTTTAAATGTCTTTTTTTTTAATCATTAAAATCTTTCTAGTTATGTTGTTTGCTTTTTTCTAGGTATATACATATTTGGTATAAGATCAGGAACCCATGTTTCCTGTGTGTGACTCAGTCAGTCTTACTGTAATGATGGGCGATGTGCAAACGATTCCTCCTTCAAAGTGAATCATTTTGAGTGAGCCACAAAGAAATAAAGGTTCTTCTTGCGCCAGTGCACTCGTTCTGAAATCTCAGCGTCTGACACCGTGGCCCACGAAATATTTTTGGATGCTACTCTGACTGCTGAATCGGTAACCGAATCAAAGCTGCAAAGTTTGATTCAGTGAAAAAGAGTCGACTCTGTGAACTGACTCTCACTGCACATTGTCTTCACTGTGTCTCAGCCCTATACACATACACACCTGTGTATGTGGGTTGCGGGTTGTCAACTAATCGTAGGGTTGGCGGTTCGATTCCCGGCCCACGTGACTCCACATACCGTAGTGTCCTTGGGCAAGACACTGAACCACAAGTTGCTCCCGATGGCAAGCTAGCACCTTGCACGGCAGCTCTGCTACCATTGGTGTGAGTGTGTGTATGAATGGGTGAATGAGACACAGTGTAAAGCGCTTTGGATAAAAGTGCTATATAAGTGCAAATCATTACTCATCATCATCTGTAGCTGTTAATATGCAAATTAAACTCTGTGTGTGTCTGTGTGTGTGTGCTCGCAGGTTTGCTGATCGGCTCTGGTTGCGCTCTTTATCCTCTCGGATGGAACAGCGAGGAGGTTAAACAGACCTGCAGCAACACCTCTGACCAGTTTAACCTCGGTAACATTACAGCATTTATTTCCAACGTTATTTTCCTGTAACAGCACGTCCCCAAGTGTTATTCCGCTTATCCTCTTATACCACAGCAGTTTACCAACAAGTATACATTTTTTGACTAATTAAAGAACACATCATGCTTTGTATCCATTTATAGCTACATTTAATGTTTGTGAAGGGAGTTAGTTCCTGTTGTCACTTACATTATAGCAGCTATAAACACTCGCCCCATAAACGTTACATTTACAGAAAACTTCACCAGATCACGGATTAATTCATTCACAGTCCCTGTGAACGAGCCGTTACTATAGAAACGATAACGTACAGTATCAGAATGAGCGCATTAATGTTAATACAAAGCTGGGATGTGCAGCTGTGCTGCTGTCCGAGCTGCTATTATAGAAAATTAATCAACACCTGATGACCAATCACAATCCAGAACTCAGCGGCGCTGTGGGATAATAAGAAAAAAAATAAAAATTCATCAGAAAATTATTTTCTCAGAGTTGATTAGTTTATTGTATTACAGATTATCATAAGAGATGTGAGTTAGTGTTTGCTAAGCTAAGTGTGTGTGTGTGTGTGTGCAGGTTCGTGTGAACTCGGCTGGGCTTTTTACTGCACGAGTGTTGGAGCTGCCGTCACCCTGCTGCTGTGTACGTGGATGTCCTGCTTCGCCGGGAAAAAACAGAAACACTATCTGTACTGAGAGAGCGTGCAAACACACACACAGACACAGACACACACACACACATGTGCGCCTCAGACATGAAAATTTTAACACACCCCTGTACAGAGGGGAAAAATCTTCATGTTTTATGACTCTTGAATTGAAAGAGCAACTTTTTTGCATGACTGACCTTTGACCTTTCAAGGTGTGTTTTTGGATTATCCTTTTTTTCCCCAGAGTGGAAAGGACGATCTGCTCTTTATTTACTAAGTCAGTTTTGATTTTTGTGTTGTATTTTGTTGTGGTCAGTGTGTAACTAAAGTGATTCAAGTAACTGAATATTCAGTTTATTAGTTATTGATGATAAAAAATAAACTTTAGCGCTCTGGATATTTTATTGTATTTTAATGTAATGTTATGCTTTATATTTAAATAATATCACCTGTTTATTGCCTTAAATATCTCACATGCAATAAAAACCAGCTCGTGTGGAGCATTTATTTGAAATGTAGAACAAATGGTGTAGTTTTCATTTTGCCAAAATATGTTAGTTATTATAATTTCCTCTTTTCCCCAATAAATGAAATCTTTAAGCCACGGCTGTTATTTTTCAAGTTTAATACCATCCCCGTTTAAAACTGGAAATTTAGCAGATGCTGTATCATATACCAAGAAAATGAGAATTGGTCTGGATGGAGATCAAGCAGGGAATTGAGAACATCTCTCTGAGATCTCACACATGACCCAGAGGAACATTTCCAAATGAAATGACCTCAGTGATGTGTTTCAGTAAGAAGAACATGCTCATAATCCAGAATAGGTGGTTTCTTAGAAATACACACATTTTCCAGCATTTATTTGTGATATGTGGGTCACAGTCGCATGGGATTGTTTGGAAACGAGTGTGTATTTATATACTGCACCATGTCCAAACACACATGAGGGTGTGCGTGTGCAAAAAAACCTGACCTCATTCCACACTTTAGTAAGAATTAAATTTACTTTACATATATATATATATATATATATATATATATATATATATATATATATATATATATATATCGTCTACATTTAAATGAGTGGCACATAATAGTGATCATCAGCTAAATATTGTGTTTAACACCAAGATTGGAGGAGATTGAACACGATCCAACATGGCAGCTGTTCCAAATTCTACTTTTCACATAGTTTCCCATAAATAAGGGCTTTTATTTCAGTTTATGTGGGTCACAGCAAGATGGGAGGAGGCTTAGAAACTACTATGGCTAACAAAAATGTTTTACAGGTTTAATATTACCGCAGTAGTGGTGGTTTTCTGCCATCTAGTGTCACTTCTATATGAGCATTTTATGACCATATAATAAAGATTAGTGAATTATATGAATTTCTCTCGTAATTTGATAAGATAATAACATGTAAACGTGCACATTAATTCGAAATCCAGTTGAAACCACATCACACCAAGACGTTTGGCTCGTTTTCTACGAATCGATTCGGTTCTGATTTGATTTTTTTTCAGTGAGTCGGATCATTTGACTCGGCTCACCAGTAACAACTCCCAAATGACTCGCTGAATTTTCTTTCTAAACCGGACGATGTTTTGAGCTGCGATTGTTTTTCTTTGCCCAACAACGGATGGAATTGTTTCGTTCATGTTATTGACGCACAAACGGCTCGTTTATGCGCGATTCAGCATGAAGACGCCATTACTGCTTCCATGGTTACAGCACCGCCTTGTCTGATTGGTGGTTGTTTCCTTTAGGATTGTGGGTAGTGTAGTATTTTCACAATTACTTCTGCAATCAAACTAAAGTTTAGAACCTTATAAACTCGACATTGTCGAATAATATCGCTTAAATAATTAACAATATCAATAATAATTACATACTGTACAGAAAAAAAATACTGGAGTGGTTATTTCCGGATTCTTGCTGTTATTTTGGTTCAAAAGAAACGGTTGGAAAAGAGAGCGTTACGGCTCGTGCTGACACGTGACCACCTTTCTTTACTTTGATTGGCTAAATTGAAGGCGTCACAAACATCAAATGACCAATCAGGACGAAGACCTCTAGCGCCAAAGTCAAATCAGTTTGAACGTTTAGTGTTTGAAAGCAGCGGCGTGAGAGGAGACCTGATAGTGTCTTCAAAATAATCTTAAAAAGTTACATTGTTTTGGTTCTTGTACAGTTCTTGGGACGATAATTAACGACTATTATATTTACGAATCTTCAAGAGTCAAGGTAAGTTGGTTTTTATTTTTAGCAAACGTTTTATACGTTGCTAAATGTAATAAAAACAAGCCTGAATCACAAATCTAGTGTACTATTTCAGATTTTCATACAGAGTTTAACTAACTAAACGGATTGCTAACCATAAATTTGGGTGGCATTAAAATTTTTTGGACTAGTATTAATTATAAGTAACGTCACACGTCTAGTGCAGGTTCACGAATGCTAACTAGCTAATGTTATTTTTCATTGTTTGGTGTCCGAACGTTGTATTTTAATTAGGGAAATTAATAATAAGTGCAATGGCGTTATAACCTGCACAAAATCGAGAGTTCATCATTATCATCCAAAAACCTCCACCAGCGCTGTAACGTCATTGTTTTAGGGGCTGTAGCGTAAATCGCCGACTGCGCATGCGCGACACTAAAACCCTCAAATCACGATATTACGATACTATTTTATCACGGTTTATGGTTTTAGGGATTTTTTTAGTTAAATGAAACATCTGTCAATATATTCCTCAGTGGGAATGACAGCGCTGTGTGCTATGGGTTTTTTTTTTCTTCCAATTTTATTAAACTATACAGTGAAGAAAATAATGAAGTTTTCTCATAATTTGAATTTCTCCAAACTGCCCCTGGTGCTGTTGTCTGAATAAGACAGAATTGCCCCCTGGGGCAGAGACTGCCTCAAAAATGCTGCTTTACCAGGCGCCGCCTTTTTAGTGGAATGTGGAGGGAGTTAAGATCTCAGTAATAACAACATGCTCTGTGTTGGACATGCGTTCAGGCTGGAGGCTGCTCGTTAATGATGCTCTGTCACCTCTTAATTAGCTTAATTGATTTTCTTTTTGTGCGCAGGTGATTATTTAACCCCATCAGACGAGGAGTGAGCGAGCGAGAGCCTGCAAAATGGACACGGTGGTAAAAAAGGTAACAACCTAAAAAGTGACCTGGGGTGAATGGTGGAACTAGACGTTAGGACGGGCTGCGTATGTGTGAATAAATGTTATGGTGGTGTTTATTTGTTATTTTATTAATGATTCTGTTTCAGAGTAATAAGGAAAACTCCAAGCCGGAGGTCGGTCCAAAAAAAAACGAGTCCAGAAATTTCATATCGAAGCAGAAGCTGACGAGACCTGTGCCGCTACGGTCAAAAAACGAGCCGAGGGAGGAAAACGGAGGAGACGAGTCTGAGTCTAAAGCGCAGGTGAAACCATCAAAACCAGCCAAGAGCAACAATTTGGATCCCATGCGACGGAAAACTCTGAGTCAGGCCTTCCGTACTGAACAAACCCTGAGACACAGGAAACTGGTGCTGGAAACCCAAAAGCCTCCGTCATCTGTCCCTCCTAAACCCCTCCTGCCCGGCACCTACAAGGGCAGAGTGGTACAGTCCAAAATAGACTGCTTCAGGAAGCCGCCGAGTGGCCATGAGAAGAACCCAAGCGAGAACAAGACCAAAGCCGAGACGGCGGTTCGGTCCAAATCCGCCACGACACTGTCTACGTCCTCGAGAGCAGGAGTGCAGTCAGGTGTGGCAAGCAGGATGAAGTCAGGGTCGGACGCAGGGGTTAACATGCAGAAGACGGTTCCTCAAAGACAGATACAGATGAAAGCTCCAGCTCGGACAGCTACGGTCTCCTCCAAACCATCTACGGTCTCCTCCAAACCATCTACGGTCTCCTCCAAACCATCCTCCAAACCATCTACGGTCTCCTCCAAACCATCTACGGTCTCCTCCAAACCATCCTCCAAACCATCTACGGTCTCCTCCAAACCATCTACGGTCTCCTCCAAACCATCTACGGTCTCCTCCAAACCATCCTCCAAACCATCTACCCTCTCCTCCAAACCATCTACCCTCTCCTCCAAACCATCTACCCTCTCCTCCAAACCATCTACCCTCTCCTCCAAACCATCTACGATTTCTAGGAAACCAGTTACAATGTCAGCAAGACCACCAACAGTGACATCATTCATCAAGAAGAAGGAACCGTCCAAGCCTGCTGCAGCTGCCAGCGAGCAAAAACCACAAAAGTCCGCCTCAATTTCCATCGGCCATTACCGAGTCCATGTAGAATCCGCCGAGGAGAGAAGGTGAGTCAGGAACATCACAGCTCTGTTGAATTCTGGATTGTGATTGGTATCGTTTCTATAGTAACAACTCATTGACAGGTATTCATTGGTAAATCGATGTGGTGCAAGAGGAATAAAACATTCGGGGACGTTCTGTTATAGGAAAATAATCAGTGTTTTGATGTAACTGTAACTCTCTCTCTCTCAGGGTGAAGTTGGCTGGATGGTTGGCGTCGAAGGGGAAAACTCTGAAAAGGCCGGCGATGACTGAGACATCTGCGCCTCAGACCTGTAAACCTCAACTCCACACTGAAGAGGGAGACGGAGCTCCGCCCGAGGCGAGTAAACGAGCCGAAGCAGTGACTGTCAGCAAAGCGGAACAGAGCGAGGTTCCTCAGTGGAAACCTGCGTTCTCCAACAGCCCGAGTCACATCCTGAACACCACGCTGGACCTGCTGGACAACTCGGACACGGAGCTGCAAGCAGAGCCCGAGATCAAGATGGAATCGGTAATACACTCAAACATCTACGCTCAATACGTTGTGTCCCAAATGACGTGCTGTACATTATTCAGTTACACTATATGCATTGCATGCTGTATTCATCTGAGAAGTTCTTATACACACCGTAATAAGCAAACATTTACAAGTAGAAGAAGAGAAAGGAAAAAAAAGTGTGTGCAATGTGTACAGTATATTACTGTGTGTGTGGTGTTTGTCTCTGATTTGTCCTCAAATGATTCTCCAGATATTAGATTTTTCTGACTATTTCTATTTTTTTCTGATATTAAATATACAAGAGGGAATCAAATGAAAATCTTATTTTATTATTATTTGTATTTTTATTTAAAATTTTGCATTGTTTGTTGCAAATAGGTGTCGCAAAACTGTATAATTTTTCTACATCGTCTCCATTTTGTTCACAGCGAGTGTTCCAGCGATTCTGCATTCCTCTAGAATGATTTTTTTTTTTAAATTTAACTCTAATTTATTTAGCATTTTTAAGGTTTTCATTTGACTCCTCGCTCTCATACATATTTACTTATTTTGCTGATTATGCTGATTTTTTAAAAACATATGTAAATATATACTAAATACTTTATAATAACTATAATTAATATAGTTAATTACAACCGTTTTATAATTTTAGAATTGATTATATAATTTTATCCGTATAAATTGTTTTTGATATATTGCTTATTTAACTTTCTTTTTTTTAGTTAACCGTCAAATGAATGTAATTTCATTTTATTTTAGATTTATTTTAATTTTGTTGTGTGATTTTATTTCTCTCTCCATCTCTCTTTGTCTCTGTAGTTGGTGATAAACCTGTGTGAGCGATTAGAGGCAATGGAAACTCCATCCTCATGTAGGAGCGGTGAGTTTAATTTTTTATTCTAACATGATGGGGGGGTTGAATCAGTTTTAATCAGTCAACAGAAACGGAGCTTGTTAGAATATTTTATGCTCTAATTTCTGCACATCGTTAATTTATCTGTACATCATGCTGAATATATTTTTTGATATTTATTGAACTCCTGAGCAATAACTGAAGGATTTTTATCATTTCTCGAGCAGACACGAAGGCAGGAGGAAGCTCTGATGCCGAGGTGAACGTAGGAGAAACATTTGAATATGAGATTCTGGAGGAGGAAGAACTGAGCGAGGAAGAACCGACGCACACCGCTGGAGTGGAGGAGGACGATGGAGAGGAAAAGAAAACTTCCAACATTAAGGAGGAGGAAGAGAAGAAACCGTATGAAGGTGATGAAGAGGAGGAGGAAGAGAAGAAACCGTATGAAGGTGATGAAGAGGAGGAGGAAGAGAAGAAACCATATGAAGGTGATGAAGAGGAGGAGGAAGAGAAGATGGACTCCACACCTGCAGATATTCTGGATGCGTGTGTTGTGAAGTACAGCGTAAAAACTACACCGTTTCTGCAAAGGTGATGTTTCTGTGTTGTCTTTTTTACTTTGGTGTTTAATTCATTGTTGTGTTATCTCCTAATGGTCATCATTTTGATAACAATTTTAGCAAACAGTAATATTAATCATTTAATTACTATCATTTTCATTATATTATAGATGTGTTTATTTGTCTAGTTCATCTATTTTATTTTAATTATTTACATTCATTTAATTATTTTTTTTTTCATTCCTTATTGCAGTTCTATGTATTTCATTATAATTATTTGTTTACATTTTCATGGTAGTTACTTTTTCTTTGACCCTTTTTTAACGATTATTGCTATTTGTTTTTATTTGCATTTAATTCCAGCTATTTGTATATCTTTATAAATCTTTATTCATTTTTATTAATGAATGTATTTACTGCTGCTATTTTGTACTGGTGTTTATTTATGTATTGATTGATTGCGTTATATTTTGCTCTGATCAGTGTAAAGAAGAGGATGGAGGGTGAAATGGCTCCAGCTACTCCAGGCTCTCGATGTAAAAGTTCCATTAAAGAGTTGAAGTTTCTGACGCCGGTGCGCCGCTCGTCTCGGATCCACAGGAACTCGTCCCGCCTACCAGACATGCTGAATGAACACGACCCCTGCGTGTCCTCCCTGGCCGAGCTCGAGCTGCTGGACGCCGCCGACTCCAATGCTTACATCTACAGGAGGAACCCTGCACTGCTGCAGCACCTCACTGATCAATGTCCTGAGCCCCAGAGCCCTGACCGCACCTGCAAATAATAATCAGGACAAGAAGCACACAGACTTTAACTACACTATCATGCAAATACTGAATGTTAACCTGTGGCAGAAAAGATAGTGGGTTGATTTGAATATATAAATATGCAAATTTCTATTTGCTCATGTACTCCTCTAACAGAAAAGCTGATGTTTAGAGTCGATTCAATATGAAAAGATGAACATTAAAGCTACACTAAATGGTTTTGTATGTTTTTACTAACTGAACATGTAATTTAAGGTTTATTTTATGCAACAATGCTGAACAACATTAATAACTAAAAACAGACCGAAGTGGTTTAAGTTTGTAATGTAAAAAAAAGTTTTGAATACATAAGCAGGTTTTACTTTACACTAAAGAGCCTCAAACCGAAAGGAAGGGTAGAAATGTTGGAATGTTCATGTATTGAGAATATTGTGTTTTATAGATATTTTGAGCGAAGAAAGGTTTTGGTTCTGCAAATGCTGATGCAGGAAAAAGAGGTTTTTAACTGCTATTATATTTGAAAGTTTTATTCTACTAAAGCCTTATGACATTACAAGCTATTTTAACAGTGTCTGTGATTGACAGGTGGGTAACCTAGCAACACAAGCTGCTATATGGTCTAACTAACTGCCAAAGGAAATGTATTAACACTTTAAGTTGTCGGTACTTTTATCCTGCATTTACAGGCTTACTGCAGTTGTCTTTAATACTGTAGATGTGCTTCAATTAAAAAAAAAAAATATATATATATATATATATACAACTCTGAATACTTTTCATCAGACACGATTATCAATTACTCATCTGACCATAATTACGCATGTTACTT
>NC_071270.1:4767500-4790000 GCF_023375685.1 Ictalurus furcatus
TCCCTGTTCGACGTGGTGGTCATGATGGGACGGCAGAACATCCCCCTGCAGGGCCATGCCGATAAAGAGCCGAGGAGCAAAGCCTTCACTCCGAGCAACTTCCAGGCTCTGCTGGAGTTCCGCATCAACGCTGGCGACGACGCGCTCCGGAGGAGGTTCGAGACGTCGCCGGCCAGTCTGGAGTTCTGCTCGTCCACACAGCTGCAGCAGATCCTGGAGGTGGGCGAGAAGTGCATTTGCGAGGAGCTGCTCTCTGAGGTCAAGGAGGCTCGCTTTTTCTCTCTGGTCGTGGAAGACGTCACGGAGGTCGCCGGGGAGAACCGAATCCCCACATTCGTCCGCTTCGTGGATCAGAACAACCACCTGCGCGAGGAGTTTTTAGGATTCCTGCTCTTCGAAGGAGACGTGGAAGGCATCGTGGAAAACCTCTGCGCTGAAATATCGGAGAAGAATGGGCTGAGCATGGAGGACTGCAGAGGGCAGGCGTACTTCAGCACCGGCGTCCACGCGTCCAAAGCGAAAGCCGTCGCCATGAAACTGAGCGAGCGTTACCCGTTGGCGGTGCTCACTCCCAGCTCCGGCCACGCCCTGAACATCAGCCTGGCCAACAGCATGGACTTGACGAGCGTTCACCTGGTCATGTCGACCCTGAAGAAGATCGATGCCTTCTTCGGCAGATCTCCTCTCCTGCTGGATCAGCTGGAGAGTGCCATTTCGATTTATTACCAGGGGAACGAGGAGAAGGCGTGCGCCCTCAAGCAGGCATGTCGCACCGACTGGACGCAGCAGCACGAAGCCTTCGAGGTGGCCGTCGACCTTCTGGAGTCTCTGCTCCTTTGCATGGACAGCGTCCACGACAACGAGGAGCTGAAGTGGAGTGACGAGATCGCGCACGAGGCCTTTGTCGTTTCTGAGGCGCTGGCGGACTTTGAGTTTGCGATGGCACTGGTGGTCTTGAAGAACACGCTCTCGTTCTCCAGGGCGTTCGGGAAGAACCTGCAGGGGCAAACCGGCGAGGTCTTCTTCGCCGCCAACAGCTTGACGGCCGTCCTGCACTCGCTCAACGAGGTCCTCGAGAACATCGACGTGTACCACGAGTTCTGGTTCGAGGAAGCCGTCAACCTTGCCGCCGCTCTGGAGATTCCCGTCAAAATCCCCAGGCTCTTCTTTAGGAAGCAGCGTCCCGACGCCGGGGACGAGATCCAGCCCGAGACCTACTACAAGGTCCACCTGACCCTCCCGGTTGTCACCCGGGTAATCAAGGAGCTGAGCGAGCTCTTCTCCGAGAACCACCTCAACGCGCTGAGGTCCCTGTCCTTCGTACCGGCGATCATGTCACAGCTCAAGTTCAACACGGAGGAGACCAGTGCCGACGTCTACAAGAACGACCTTCCCAACCCGGAGACGCTTCCCACCGAGCTCAACTGCTGGAAGATCAAGTGGAAGCACGGCACCAAGAACGTCACGCTGCCCTCCACCATCTACGAGACGCTCCAGCTGTCCGACGTCAAGTTTTTCCCCAACGTCTGCGCGCTCCTCAAGGTCCTCCACTGCCTCCCAGTGCTGTCACTCACGGAGGAGAAGTGCAGCGAGGCGAGGAGGCGTCTGACGGCGTACCTGCGGGACATGCCCCCCAAACACAGACACAAGAGCCTGGCGTTGTTCAGTATTAACTGTGCGGTGAGGATGGATGTCGACCTGATGGTGGAGGCGTATCTCTCAGCGTATCCGGACAAAGAGACGAGGGAGGAACCTGCGTGATTGACGCACGCATTTAACACACCACCAATACGAGTTAGCGCTCCACATGATCATGTTGGTTTGGCCACTGATTTAGCAGAGTGACAGGTGTTGCTATGGGAACAAGGGTGGCGTTTAAATTATGTTTGATCAGCCAATCACAGCTGTGATCTAATGACATCACCACTGGGTGTCTGCTTTAAAATGTTTTCTGTGTGACGTAATGCTTAGGGGCAATTCTTTCTTTCTTCACTAACCAACCTCATTCTTTTTCTTTCTTTCCCTGACTTTTCTTTCTTTCTACACTAACTTTCTTTCTTTCTTTCTGTCTGTCTGTCTAGACTAACCTTACTCCTTCTTTTTCTCTTTCCCTAACCTTTCTCTTTCTTTCTACAATAACGTCCTCATTCTTTTTCTTTCTTTCTGCCATTTTTTTGCCTAACCTACCTTTCTTTCATTCTTTCTACACTAACCTTATTCGTTCTTTTTTTTATTTCTTAGTAACTTCTTTTTCGTTAAACAACTACTTTCTTTCTCATTCGTTCAGTTGACGTTATCATTCCTCTCCAGCAGAAGTGATCTGAGGGTAAGTGCTAATAAGGTGTTTCTGATTGGCTGATCAAAAGTAAATGAAGCTCCGCCCACACTGACCCAGGTGGAGACGGTCACAGTGCAGGTCCTGTACAGAGACACACACGCCCTTCGCTTCCTTCTTCCCTGCAATTACTCTGTTTTTACTTTTCCTTATTTTTTATTGTACATTCAGATAGGTGTGTGTGTGAGAGAGAGAGAGAGAGAGAGAGAGCGCGAGCGCATGAACACAAGAGAGACTGAGGTGCATTGGAAATGAATCATGAATGATCAGACTCCTGTGTGTTATAATGAAGTTCTGTTCGCAACAGCTTGTAAAAACATTTCTGCTGTTTTTGTTTACTAAATAGGGGAGAAAAAAAAAGATTTTTTTTGTGTGTCACCCCAAAGAAAGTAGAAAGCTGTGTGTGACAGAATTCTATTTAATACCTGAATTTCTCATGTACATTTCTGCTGTATTTTCATTGTTTAGAGGATTTTTACTGAAAATCCCCTGGATTCCTTCGAGATATTGAACTTATCGAAGCGTGTAGATCTTCGAGTCATTTTCATCTATTCTGATTTTTTTCATAAACTAATAAACATGTCTGTGCACAGTGCTTTTTAAATCTGATCATTTTTCTTCATTACATTCTCTCCTCATTTTCTCTTTTTTTTCTTCTCTTTCACTCGTTCTCTCTCTATTCCCTCTTTTCTGCCTTTTCTCTTTTTTTCCTCGTCACACTTGATCCTTTAATTTTTTCCTTGAAATTTTCTTTGGAGGGGGCGTGTCCTGATTACTTTCTCTCAGCTTATTATTATTATTATTATTATTATTATTATTACACACAAACACTACGCGTAGTCTACCTGATGAAATGGTGAATTATTAATATTTTTAAATATATATATATATATAATAAACAATGATTTAGATTTTTTTCAGTGTATATTTTATAGAAGTGAGACGAGATAAACAAATTAAAACTGTAAATAAGTGATAATATGACTGGCGTTTCTGTGCGTGATGTTAATTCTGATGTTTTAACGAAGCGCCCCGCGTGCCCCTCGCGCGCACTGTTCACTTCCGCTCTGCCGCGCTGTTCACTTCCGGCTCGGATCAAGCAGCCCAGCTACAATCTCGCCGTGAAATCTCTCTCACACACACACACACATCACAACAAGGAAACGATGCTTCAGCTTTAAACGCTCCGATCAAGCCGCGCGCGCGCACGCACCTGAGCGTTAACGGTAGATGATCGGCACAGCGCGAGCTCTAGGGGATCTTCCTGGCCATGCACACTTCGCTCTTTTGACTGAACAGGAGCGCAGTTTAAGTCCAAAATGCCCGACTGCTGCGCCGCAGCCGAGTGTAAGCAGAGCTCCGAGCAGCACGTCACCTTCTTCAGGTTTCCTCTGGACCCCGAGCGGTGAGGCCATTCCCCTCTGTATTTATTTCTTTATCTATGGGTCTGTTTCCATATTTCCACACTCGACCCCGCCGCCGTGGCGGTGTTTAATTGTTCTGCCCGGAATGAACCCAAATTAGCATCCTTTGCTAGCGAGTTAGCCACTTAGCTCGCTAATTCCTCCCCTTTGATTCAATGAAAATGCAAGCTAGCTTGCTAATCTCCAATCTGTAATCTGTTTGGCTCGGCTCTGTGCTAAATATTTAGCCGACACGGTTTGTTAAGGTTTATTTTAACTAGCTTTATTTCCTGCATCAACACTCTTTTGTGTACGAGTCGATAGATTTGGCTTTTTTTTTTTTTCCTCCTCCACTTTTTTTTTCATGGTGACTGCACGAGAACGGTTCGTATCCTCCAGCGCCCTCTTCCGGCCCGCCTCAAGACGGCAGCTTTCGTGTATTAAACAATAACGAAATCAAAAATTTGTTTTCTAGAGCTTTCTTTTCTGCTCGACTGGTCGTATTGTTAGGGTTAGGGTATTGTGTTCACCTATACAACAATGTGTACAAAAATAGCTTTGGAGGCACTGTAATTTTAGCATTCATCGCTTGAACATTTTTTCGATGACTCATCCCGTACTAGTCTTGTGTTCGTCCAATTAAATGCTTTCCTCTCCCCGGGGGCGTGTCTTGCTCTACAGTGCTAGCTCGTTAGCAGTGGACATGGTCCATCAGCATCAACGTACGGAATCGAACCATGGCATTTCATCTGGATTTTAAGATCAGCAATTTCAATATTGGCTCTGGCGTAGCTTACACTTACATTTATTCATTTAGCAGACTCTTTTATCCAAAGCACTACTGAATCTATACAGGATCAGACCGAGCCATCTGCTTTTTTTGGGCGGATTTAGGTCCAATTGTCAAAGACCAATACCTTTATGGACTAAAAGTTTAACTGTTAATCTTTGTATCATGCTGCTGTTATTACGGTTATGACTGACTGAATTACAGCAAGACCCCCCCCCCCAATATTAGGGATCTGAATGGTTGGGTCCATTCCCTATCAGATTTGATGTGTTGTAATGAATGAATTATCTATCTATCTGAGATGATGACCCCCCCCCCCCCCCTCAGTCTGATGTTGAAGTAAATGTTTTTTTTCTTCCCTCTGTTCTCAGATGTAAACAGTGGGTGGGGAACTGTCGCAGACCGGACCTGCAGACTAAAACGGCCGAGTACTTGCACCGAAATTTTAAGCTGTGCTCGAGACACTTTGAGGCGTCTCTGATACAGAAGGAAGTATGTGTGCATGTTGTTCTGTCTTTTCCTAGTTTTGACATTTTGGCTGTTGCGGTTCTGAACGTTAAAAATAAACGATCAGTCGTTGTAGAAATGTTGTTGTTGTTTTTTAAAAAATAATTCTGTTTGTGTTTCAGAGTGAACTTAAGACTGTTTTAAAGGACGGAGCCGTCCCAACTATATTCGACTTCACGACCAAGAAGGGCAATGCACAGAACAGCAACAGGAAAAGAAAGATACAAGCTGTACGTATTAGATTTTTTATTTATTTTTTTTTTAAAGAGAACCTGTTTTCTCAGTTTGTTCATTCGTTCAGATTTTTATACCTGTTAGAGCATTTCGCTACACGGGGTCGTGTTAACCGAGAATGTCCCGTCGTTTGTTGAATTTCAAAAGCATCGACAGAATCCGGAATATATCCGCGATTCAGTAGCTAAGCCATGTTTAAGGTGGCAACCATTCGTTACCAGTATAACGGCATGGTTGCTGCTTGTGCGTTTGGAAAGGGCAGTTATTTAAGTAAAGTTCGGTTTTTTTTATTGCATAAGGTGCCAAAACTTTTTGCAAGTCTGCAAAAGTTCTGTCGGATATCAGTCCAGTGTCGAAGGTTCTGTGTGGATTTTGGATTCGGGGCAAGACTGACATAACTGGCGTTATGGTAATGTAGGGGCGGGGCTTACAGCAGTACTCGATGCTGATTGGTTAGGCTTACTGCTTTGGACACGGTACATATACGTGCACAGAGCCGCCATCTTTAACAGAACCGGTTACTGTGTCCTTGTCAGTTTCTGTTGGCACATTTATTTATTGAAAGAACATGATATTTATTACTTATGAGTCATGACATTTATTTCTTTTTCTTTCTCTAACTGTGTTTTCAGACCACAGTCGATGTTGCAGAAACAAAAAAGGTGAAAGGTTAGTGATTGAGTTTTACTGATTTTATAAAATGTTAAAATGTTTCAGAGGCATTTCACATTACAGAGGATCTAAAAAAAAAACAATTTCTGTTCTTTTCCCCTCCCTCCTTTAAAGATGAGTTGGAGCCGGTGGCACAAAATGTGACAGAAGACTCGATAGAGAATGCTGTGCAAGAGGAGCCTACGCTGGTCAGACCAGAGAAGGAGGATCCTGCTACGTCCAAAGCCAAGGAAGTCCTGAAGATCCACTTTAAGGAGACGTTAGCGTTCACCGGCTTCAGCATCGTCAACAATGTCATTGGTGGTGCTGCGAAGACGATGGGGGGCGGAGCCGTCGGGCCGCTCACGGTCGACCCTGTCTGTGCGGAAAAGATCGACCCGAAAGACGTGCTGAGACTCGGAGAGGACGTGATGCGCGAGGAGATCCGCAACACTTTGCGCATGGCTCGCTTCTTCTCCATTCTTCTCCAGGACAAGACGAACATCGAAGGCAAGGATCAGATCCCCGTGTTCATCCGCTCCGTCAGCAACGACGGGTTTCCCCAGAAGCACCTGCTGGGGTTCCTGCCATGCGACGTGGATTCGGACAGCCTGTACCTCATGCTTGTGTCCGAGATCCGCAACAAGTGGGGACTCCGAATGGAGCACTGTCGAGGGTTCACGTACCTGACGACGGGTGGCTTGTGTCAGAAGCTGAAAGAGTTCTCGTGTCGGATGCTCCGGGATTTCCCGCAGGTTGTCCTGGCTCCTAGCGACCCTTACGCTTTCAACATGTGGCTGATCCGCTCCTTGCCCGTCCTTTCCGTGCAGCACGTGGTTGACACCGTGGAGGAGGTGGCTGCCGTCCTGAGACAGTCTGAGACGCTTATGAAAAAACTGCTCACTAAGATCACAGCAGCGTACAGTCACATCAAAGGCGAGGTGGATCGCGTCAAGGAGTCTTGCCAGAACAATTGGGAATTCGGCACGGATGCCTTCCAGACGATGCTGGACATCCTGGAGCCTCTCCTGAACAGCATCGGAGAGATGTGCACCAGTGCGCTCTCGGAGGTGGACGCGACCGTCGTGGAACAGCTGCTCAAGCTCAAGGACAAGCTCAAGAACTTCAACTTCATCATCACCCTGGTGATCCTCAAGAACACCCTGTGCTGCGTGAGCATCCTGAACCCGAGCCTGAGGGGGATCATCAGCATCAGCAGCACCTTGCAATACACTATCTCCAATGCCTTAAAGCTGCTCAACAAACACCTGCAGGAAATCCCTATATTCCACAGAAAGTGGTTCTCCGATGCCGTGGGCCGGGCCAAAAAGCTGGGCGTGTCGGTCACTCTGCCGGCGGACACGGCCGCAAACGGCGACTCGGACGCCAAAGCGCCGGCCTCGCCGGAGGACTACTACAGGGAAACACTAAGCAAAATGGTCCTGCAGTACCTCATCGACGAGGTGAAGCGAGTCCTCGGTGTCGAGATGGTCCGAATCCTGAGATGGCTGTCTCTAGTGCCGTCGTACATGGCCGACCACAATTTCAGCATCCGCAAAGACAAGGTCGCCGATGCCAACCTGAACAACCTGGCCCGCCCGGACTCCTTCTACGATGAGCTCGGCTGCTGGGAAGTCAAGTGGAGGCACGCGAGCAAGCGCAGGATCCTGCCCACCGGCGTCTTCGCCACCTTAAAGATCCCTGATATCGGGTTCTATCCCAACGTGCAGAGCCTGCTGAGAGTCCTGGGTTCGATCCCTTGCATCAACGCCGACGCAGACGTGTACGTGCAGTACGACATGGTGCTGGACAGGTATCGCTCCTACATGAAGGTGATGCCGGCAGAGAAAAGACAGTGCAACATGGCATTCATTTACGTCAATCAGGACGTGCACTTCAACATCGACGACATGGTGCAGTCGTACGCCGAAAGCCATCCGGACATACTGCAGCTGCTTTGTAAGGTAAATTGTTGACAATGTCCAATATATACACACACACTACCTACTACTACACAAAATTTTAGACACATTCTTTATTTTTCCCCACATTTTAGAATAATAATAAAGTCATCAAAACTCTGGAGTAACACAAATGGAACTATGGGAAATATGTTGTGATAAAAAAATCCAAAATAATTTAATATTTTATCATCTTCAAAGTAGACACTCTTTTTACCTAGAATTAAAGGACCTACGTTGAACACTTATCGACTGCTTTTTGGAATATTTCGCGCCGAGTCATCTGTTTAAAAAAATAAATATTGTTTTTGTAAATAAAATGTTAGTTTTCTAATGAAAGAAATGAATATGTTGGCATGATGATATTTTTGTTATAACACTGATTTCAAACAAATAATCACACACCTTCAGATCAAAAGATTTGTAACATCATGAGAAACATTAGTCATGTGTCCACAAACTTTCGACCTGTTTTGTGTGTGTGTGTGTATATATATGTGTATATATATATGTGTGTGTGTATATATATATATATGTGTGTGTGTGTGTGTATATATATATATATATATATATATATATATATATATATATATATATATATAAAAAATCATTTGTTATATTGCTGATTTCTGCAAATGGAGGTGGTTGTTCTTTATTTAGTCAACTTCAACATTATTAGCACCCTTCATGAAAATGACCAGCGCTTGCATGTGATATTTAGAGCCACTATACAACTCTTCTTAACCCCGAAGTTCTGTTCGTAAATAGTAGTTAGTAAGTAGTTTCTGTGTGAGACACTGGTTTTGAAATTATTGGCCCAGTTAAAACGTGATATTTGGTGACGCTTCTCTCGGAGAGAATAACCGTCATCCTCTGCCAGTAACATTTTGAAGTTGCTTTAAATTCTCAGGTTTGTGCGTGTTGATGTCCTCTTTAATTCTTTATGACTTCTTGTCAAGACACCGGGAAACTTGGAAAGTTCAAAAAGTCCTAGATATTTCCTGTGAGAAGAACAAAAGAAAGAAGCAATACTTGGAGAAAGTTACAAATTAATTTAATCTGTTTTAGATACTCTTAGTGGGTGCCAATAAATTTGGCACTTTTTATTTATTTATTAAGTAATAGCCTAAGATTATTTTTTTGCTGGAGGAAATGTAAGCCATTTTTCTAATTGAGTGGAAATTCTATATTATATAATTATTGTGTTTAATGTTTAGACACTTATTCATCATCGTGTGGGGTGCTAATAATTATGGACTTTTAAGTGCTTAATTCAGTTGCAGCTGTCAGTTGTACACCAGTGGTAATGGATATGGGTTTTTTTTTTTGTGTGTGTGTTCTCAGGATGATGTAATGGAAGTTCAACCTTCAGGTAAAACAAACCACCAGAGACTGTTCTGATACTTTTGAAAATTATTCATTCATATTGATAATTGTACGTGATTGTCTTGATGTCTTGTTTGCACGTTTTCCAGCAACTGAAAACAATACAAATGATGCCTCAAAGGAAGATCTGGAGGAACCGAGAGAAGTTATTCTGGACATGGAGTCGGAGAGGCCGAAACCAGCGGAGTGTTCGGGGACCGATAAAGAGGCGTTAAAATCGGCACTGAAAGCGGCGCTCACCGCAGCGTGCAATAGCCAAAGCAGGGAGTTTCAGGGAGGCCCGGAGGGCGAGGTCGAATATGTGACCAAATCCGAAATGAACGAAGTTTTAAAAGTGTGCGAGGACGTCGTGCGAGACGGGATCCTTTCCGAAGTGGGGAACTCTTTCTTCTCCCTGTTCATCGATCGAGCGGTGAAGTTTGGCGAAACAGATTCCCTCCCGCTGTTCCTCAGGTTCGTGGACAGTTTTGATGTCATGCGCTTGGAACTGATGGGGTTCGTGGAAGCGAACCTCGACACCGAGGCCATGTGCGAGCGCCTTTTCGACATCGTCACCAAAGAATGGCGTCTCGATTTAAAATACTGCAGAGGTCAGGCTTACTTGGGTTCGGGTGAAATCTCGTACAAGCTCAAGGCTTTTGCGTGCAAAGTTCAGGAGAAGTACCCTCTCGCGATATGCACCCACTGTTCCTGTTACTCTTTTAACACGTGGTGGTCCAGGTCAGTTCCGGTGCCCTCCATCAGCAGAGCTCTAGACACACTTGAGAAGATAGTGTTGTTTTTCGGCAGCTCGTCCGAACTTGAGAAACAGCTGGACCAAGTCATAGCTGTTGGTCTGCGCGAGAGCTACGAGAAGATCCACGAGTTTCAAGGGAACTTCTGTTCTTCTTGGCAGGAGAAGCACGACTCCTACGACGTCTTCTCTCAAATACTGGAACCTCTAGTTGACTGTCTGGAGAGATTCCATAACAGCAGTCCACCGATGTGGAGTTTAGCCGTGATCAACCAAGCGAAGAAACTCCTGCAGCTGATCCGAGACTTCGACTTCATCGTGGCGATAGTGGCGCTGAAGAACATCTCGTCTTTCACCAGAGAACTGAGCGCAGCTCTGCAGAAAGACCATTTCAGCGCCGCCTCGCAGCTCTGCCAGATCAGCGGCATCGTAGCCACGCTCAACCGACTCAAGACTAACATAAAGGTGTTCCACCAAAATTGGTTCGATGAAGCATGCGTCTTTGCTCAATCCTTAGGCGTGCAGGTCAAAGTGCCCGAGAGCATCCCGTGTCCTAGGGACAGCCTGCTAAAACCGGGCGGATACTATAAAGACGCCATCAGCGTCCCTTTAGTCGACCACATAATCAACTCAGTCAAGGACCATTTCTCCGACGACCACAAAGAGGCTCTGAACTTCTTATCTCTGGTCCCGTGCTCTGTAACCATGAGCTACACTTTCGAAAGTCTAAAGTCGAAGCCTCCGCTGTTCGTCGGTGACCTTCCGGATCCCGACAACTTCTTCACCGAGCTTTCTTGCTGGAAGGTGAAGTGGAAAACCAAAGTGGTTTCCCCGACCATACCGGACACTATTTTTCAGACTCTCCGCCTGCCGCTCATGCAGTATTTCGCCAACATTAACACGTTGCTGAAGATCATGTCCGTGTTACCGAGTACCCCGCTGGAGCATTGCGGGGAGGTGAAGCGCCATAAAATGTTTCAGGACTACCTGAAGACCACATACGCGAAGGACAGGACTCCGTGTTTGGCCGTGCTCCAGGTGGGCACGAACTTCGCCAGAGATCTGGACAGGATGGTGACGCAGTGTTTGAAAGTCACGCCAAAAACGCTGGAAGGCATCTGTCTGGTAAGGTGTCTTTTTTAATAAAACTGTTTATCCCTCGTTTAAAATAACGTGCTTAACAAAGCTTAAGATTGTTGACTGCTGTTTATTCCACCCAGGACAAAGAAGCAAAAACTCTGAGGAATTCTGAGACAAAAGCAGAAGGTATGCCAGCGTTTCTCCGTTCCTTAGTCTCACGCTAGCTCATTTCAATGTGGTTTTTTTTTTTGGTACTTTGTACCATATTTAGAGATCTTTCTAAGCACTTCGTCTACTGTCTTTACAATAGACAACCACAACGACGAGGAGATGGAGGTTCAACAGGAGAGATCGGCTAAGAAACTCCCAGACTTTAACGAGTTAAAAGCAGAGGGTATGTTTTCTTTCCTTAAAGATAATTTGTGTTATCCGGTTTTAACATTTTCTGGTAACGTGATGTTCTTTTTGTTTTGTTTTTTTTGTAGGTAACCGCATGGCTGCTTCCAACAAAATTGAGACCCAGCCGGTTCCTGAAGTTGCTCCTGCTGTAGATCTGGAGGGACAGCAAGCGAAGCCTTTGGATGAGAACGGTCACTCTGACCAGCCTGCAGACGGTCTTCAGAGGGTCTTCATGGTGGCGGCCAGACTGGCCCGGAAAAAACGCCTGTTCTTGGACCTCCCCAAGGAACAGCAAGATGTTGTCGTGCAAGAGCTTGGTGTGTGTCACTGGGACCTGGAGAACTTGAAGCGTTTATCGGACACGGATATGCTAGAGAGTATCGTGAAGTCGATGAGAGAAACGATCCTCTCGGAAGTTCAAGAATCCCCGTTTTTTTCCATCATTACCGACAAGGTGGTGTCTGTGGATGACCAGAAGTACGTTCCTGTGTTTGTCCGGTACGTGGACAGTTTCACCCCCAAAGTGGAGCTTTTAGGGTTTCTGCCCTTGGACTCGAGTTCTGATCCAGATACCCAAGCTAAGACTCTCTCAGGCATCCTCTCAGAGGAGTGGGGACTCCAAATGGGATGCTGTCGTGCCCAGTCCTTTATGTGCATGGGTGCTGGGGGTCAATGTCTGAGAAAGCTATCCTTAGGATTCTTGGAGAGCTTTCCCCTCGCTGTGAACACACCCAGTGAATCCTGCGGACTTGCTTATTGGCTGTCAGTAAGCCTTCATAACGACCCCATCGCGAAGGTGCTAGGCGTAGTCGAGGACCTGTTACTTTTCTTCGATCAGTCGCCGAGACTGCACGTCGAGCTTTCTCAGACGAGGGAAGGTCTCTTGAACACTCCTCGGGAAGCCCTCGCCGAGGTCCCAGAAACGTGTTTGTCGAAGTGGAAAAAGACGGAGGATTTCTTTGACATTCTGGTGGACATGCTGGAGGGAGTCCTGAGTTGCCTCGACTCTGTTAGCGACAACGCCGACGGCTCGTGGAGTAACAGCATGTCGATACCTGCGCTGATGCTCTCCACAGCCATTAGGGAATCGGACTTTGTCATTTCCCTTGTAATCCTTAAGAACGCCTGCGCTCCGCTGCGGAACTGCAGCACGGTGTTCCGCTGCGGCAACCCGGCCGATATCATCTGCGAGCTGGAGAAGATCCCTGTTATAATAGAGTCCCTCGTTAAGATGTTGGAGAACATCACTGTTGTGCACTGTACCTGGTTCGAGGAGGCAACCCAGCTCGCTGCCAAAGTTGCCGGGGCGCTCTCGTATCCAGACATGGTCTACAGCTATGAGTCTCCGGAGGTAGGCTACAGAGAGACGGTCAGCGTGCCTGTCTTGAGCGGTCTGATCGAGGAAATGAAGTTTAACTTTTCGGAGCGTCACCTGAAAGCCCTCCGGGTCCTTTCTCTGCTTCCCACATGCAATCCTCTGCCCATTCTCCCAGAGGCACCAGAGAAGCTCTACACCATCTACCAAAGTGATCTACCTGAGCCAGACTCGGCAGAGGAAGAGATAAATGCGTGGTCCACTGTCTGGTTAGAGAAGTATCAAGACAGCTCGCTGCCCACCTCGATCTCGGAGACTCTGCACCACCCTGAAGCTAAGGGTCACCCTAACGTGACGACTCTTCTGAGACTCGTTGCTGTGCTGCCTAGCATTAGCATGGAGTGTGATCTGATGAAGACCACTCTGAACTCGTTGAGGAGCTTGATCGGGAACGACTGCGGCGGCGCCAGCAAGACCAACACGGTAATGCTTCTTATGCATCGTCCCATGCTGCGGACTTTGGAGCAAGTCATCGACAAATGTATGGAAATTGACGCAAAGAGCCATGGCTTTCTTTCTCCGGTGTGTATATATGCACAGTAATACAAGTTCAGAGATTTAATTGCGCTTACCGTGTGCTTACTAAAGCTGTTTGATGTTTTTAGGTGAAGGAGAGTCTCCGTGTTATGAAAATGGACAGCGGTGAGTAGTTTTCCTTTCGGCCACAGTACGGTGTGGTGATGTGTAAGGATGACCTTGTCTTCTTTTTTTCTTTCTCTTCCCGTTCAGACGCGGATGAGGTTCCTTCAGAGGAAAAGGTCAATACTACCACATCTGAGGTTTCAGAGATAACAAATGGCACAGTTCCAATCATCGTACAAGACCAGCCCACAACTTCAGCTCAGTGCGACACTGGAGGTGTGCAACGTAATCATGCTCTCGGTATCTTTATCCTAATAAAATAAAAGAATTTCTCTCTCTGTTTCTCTGGTCACTATTATACTTTTCCCTCTGTTTCCAGAGATAAGCACTTCTGCCCTAGATGGTACCACTGCAACTCCAAAGGATAGTGCCATGGAAATAAATGCTTCCAACGGACAAGCCGAGATACGAGAACCTTCTCCCATCAGCACCGCTGGTCAATTAGCAGCTACGTATCCAAACGAAACTGAAATTAGTTCGTCCACAGTGAGTGCGTCGGACGACGCTCCAGAAGAACAGGATGGTCCTAAAGAGCACAAGGCAACAGCCCAAGGTGTAACCGCAGAGCTACAAAATGGAAATGTGGAGCTTCTGTCTGAAGTGGCAGCCGAAAGTATCACCACCGAGCCTGTTACAGCGTCCACGGATATCACCATGGAGCTTGTAGAACCCGTTACAAAATCCGAACCGGGAGGCCAGAGTGCAGAGCCAGTCGGCGCAGAACCAATCGCAGTAGCGGAAGATGCCACCACCGAAGGCACGGCAGTGGCACAGGATGCCTCCACAAAGCCAGAAGTGGCGGCACAGGGCGTTGCTGTAGAGCCTGTAACGTCAGCACAGGATGCTGTTCCAGAGCCGGGTAAAGCAGCTGTGGATGTCTCCATGGAGCTTATAGAACCTGCAACCGAACTGGCAGCTCGGGTTTCCACCACAGAGCCTCTTGCAGCATCCAACGACATCCCAAAAGAGTCCGCGGTAGTGATCGAGCCTGTTGGAGCAGACCAAGATGTTACTGTGGAACACAAAGCAGCAGAACAAGGTGTCACAAGTTTGTCAGATGTGGCAGCTGAGAGTGGCATCAGAGAGCCTGTTGCAGACGCAGAGGATGTCACTAAGAGTGTTACCACAGAAGCTGCAACCCAGGGTGTCGCTGCCAAGGAGCCGTCACCAGCAATCCACGGGATCAGTACGAACCCAATCGCTGTACTCCCGGAGGTCACCAATCAGCTTGTTGCAACTGGACAAGATGCTACTACAAAGCACGATGCCCAGGAAATCACTAAACAACCTGGTGTGGAAGAAGTCCAATGTGGAACGGCAGCACAGGGCTTCACCACAGAGCCTGTAACCTCACCCCAAAGCATCACCAAGAAACCAGATGCAGCAGATGAGGATATCCCCAAAGAATTTGCTCCAGCAATAGCACAATATGACGTCATCACTAACCCCTCAGCACCAGCCCAAGATCAAGGAATAGCATCCGGAGACACAATAACAGAACCCCAAAAAACTCAAGGTGTCGCCCCTAGTAATGAACCCACAACATCTCTGGAAGTGACTGGGAAACCTGTAACGTTACCTCAGAATCCAGGCAGTGAGACCAACATAGCTCAGGGTGTCACCTCTGTGACTGCATCAGAAGCCCAGAATCTTTCCAGAGCAGAAGTACAGGATGTCACCACACAACCTGTAGCAACGGGACACGACGTCAGCTTGGACGACCAGAGTGTCTCCAAAGAACCAATAACAGCATCCCCGGCTGCCACGAATCCCTCGGCAACAGTGCAGAGTGGGGAGTCTGTTACAGCCCCGCCCCCTGCTGAGTCCATATCCAAGCAAGAGGTCACCACGAAGAGCGAGCCGGCAGCAGAGGATGTTGCTATGGACACCACCGAAGCAGATCAGGGTGTTTCCTTACCACCCGCAGTAACAGCCGAGGGTATTGTTCCTACAGAATCGACAGCAGAGCATGTCCCTATGGAGCTTGATGCGGCGTCAGAAAAAATGACGACAGAACCCGCAGAAACGGTCCAAGATGTTGTGATGGAGAGCCCAGATGAATCTGAAAAAGTGGCTCGGGATGTCACCATGGAACCTATGGCAGAAATCCAGGATGTCCCCATGGGTCCCTCTGTAGAAACTGAAGATACTGACCTAAAGACTGGTGTTCAAAGTAAGGTCACGGCATCTCCTCAGAATGGGACTTGCGAGTCCAAAACACCTGCTTCGGATGGCGTAGACGAGGCCGAATCTGCCAACGAAGTCGGTGCTGTCCAGACTACCGCAGCAATAAAGGATTCCACAAGCGATTCGAACAACTCTACAGCAGCCGAGGTCAAGCACACAACTGTCCAAGATGATCCCGAGCAATCCTATGCAATAGCTCAAGATGGCACAGATCCCTCCAGAGCAGTAGCACAAGCAGCGGATGAAGACGTCACTGAACCCCACAAGGGGGTCTTGTCGTTCTACAGCACCCCTGCTCAAGAGGCATTTTTCAGCGAAATTCAAAGTGCAAAGTTCTTTTCTATTATATGTGAACAGCAAATAGAGATAGAAGGACATACGTATATCCCCGTAGGGATCTGTTACCTGGAGAAACGCAAGACGCCGTGCGAGGACGTGCTGGCTTACGTCCCGCTTGACCAAGACATTGCCGTCTTTGTGGATACCATGACTGCGGCTCTGTCCGAGAAGTGGGGTTTGAACTTGGCCTTCTGTCGGGGGCAAAGCGTGCTGACTGTAGGGGCGGCGGGTGCACAGGTGAGAGCAGCGGCAGCGTTGTTGGCTCAGAAGTACCCGCACGCTGTCCGAACTTTCAGCTCCTCGGTGTCCCTGAACACGTGGCTGGCCAAATCGTGTATCGTCTCCGAGATAGCCGACAGCTACACGTGGGTGGAGAGGATGCTCCAGTGGGTGACGGAGGATGAAGAGAAACGGGCCGTGTTACACAAAATGGTCGCGTCCCTGTACCAAAACGATGCTGTGAAGCACAGTGACCTGACCGACAGGCTGAGCAGAAGCCAATGGGAGAGGAGCCACGACACTCTGGATCTTACCGTCGAAGTCCTGGAAGCCATCATGCTCAGTTTGAACGACATAAAGGAAAACCATGATGTCCAGGCGGAAAGGACGCAGGCCGGTGACTTCCTCATCATCCTGCAGAACTTCGAGTTCATCTTGACGCTCGTGATCATGAAAAACGTCCTGGGTCCGACAAAACGTTTAAGCCAGAATCTCCAGGGCCAACCTCTGGACGTGTACGGAGCTCTGAACGGTCTGTCCGAAGTACTCGCTTCACTGAGCGATATTAAGACCAACATCGACGTGCACCTTCAAAGCTGGTACCAAGAAGCAGTGGCTTTCGCCTCCAGGTTACAGATCAGTGTCGACCTCACTTCACAAGAGTGCTTGATCATTTACTGTAGAGATATTGTTAGCAAAGGAGCGATCGATCACTCCGTTTGCGAGATCGCCGAGCTTTGCTCGGCCCGCACTCTGTCGGCCGTGCGCTGCATGCAGGTCGTGCCTTATGTCATATCCGAGACGAAAGGATGCTGCACAGACCCTGACCTTTTCAAGGCGTACCAGGACGATCTACCGGACTCGAGCTCTCTGCAGGAGGAGCTTCTAAAGTGGCGGGAGAAGTGGTCGGACGTCGACGCCGCTCGACAGCCCGTTCCCGCCGGTCTTCTAGACACGCTCAGTGCCGCGGACGCCGAGTCGTTCCCCAACATCGAGACACTTCTCAGGCTGCTCGTGGTCATGCCTTGCTTCAGAAAAGAGGATTTGATCAGACAGGGAAAGAAGAGTCTTGTCGAGTTCAACCAACAGAGATCATTACTCGAGCTGTATCCTTTATAGAGTGCTAACTGCCCCCTAAAACTAGTTTTCCATTAATTAGGGTGTCGTATACAGTGTGTTACTCGCTCTGTATTCCTGGTTACAGCTGATCAAATCTGAGCGTAGGTTTCAGTAGGGTGTTTTTTTTTTTTTTTTTTTTTAAATTAGAGATCTAATTAGAACTGTACACTTTTAGTATAATCTGATTGTTTTATTATTTTTTTTGTTTTGTTGTCTTATTTTTATCTTGTGTGTGATGTGGACTAAGAAAGAGGACTGCCTACAGGGACCAATGTCTTGCCAAAAAATAAGCGGGGGGAAAAAAGAAGGAAGGAGAAAAAAAACAACGCCCTAGCCGGGGCTCTAATGCTTTTGTGCCTTTATGCAAAACCTTACCCTGACTCTTGGAACATAAGGACTAAGTTTGTCTGCAAGAACGCTTTCAAGCCAAGCTTTTTGGAAGCTTCCGAGCATCTTCAGGAACTTTTACGATTTCTTTTTTTTTTTTTTTAAATCATTGAATCCTGTAAAAAGAACTAACAATCCAGATGTGTTCGATCCAGTTACACTCATTTAGTCAGATAACCTGTGGGTTTTCGAATCACCTGAATCATGTCACGGTCATCCACATGGCACAGATGCTGAAATGCTTACGTTCCATTGTGTGTCAAAAACAAGTTTCATTTGTTTGCAGTTTGACTTGGATGCATTGGTTTCTGTAAACACTTTCTCCCAAAAATCCTTCTCATGGAAAGAAGGATTCAAATATATATATTTGACTAAAATAAATAAAAACGATTTAAATGAAACCTCTTTCTCCACACTTTAATTCTGAGTCTAAGACTGTGGCTGCAGCGTCGGAAAATGTCCACCAGAGGGCGGTGTTGGCTTGGTGTCGTGGCTTTGGGAAGTGATTCGTCGCCTTCTTGCCAATCTGAAGTGTCTCTCCTGTCTTTGGTTTACTTTGAAAACGTGTGTAATAATTAGTAAAAGTTAATTTGAGGATAACGTTCGGTTCGTTGTTTGAAATTATCCTATTGTCTGTGTTTCCGACCTCGAATGCAGGGTTGTGCCGTACTGTTTTTGTCACAAATCGCAAAATAATTATTTGGCCACAAGATAAAAATTGACAGTCTCGAGTCCTGTAGTCTAACGTATTCACCGAAGACAAACCGGTTGAGGGAGTGTCTGAAATTTTGGAGCAAAGTTACATCACCTAATCGCATTGTTGGTCTATCGCAAGAGAATCTTCAAGACTTTCCTTTTCTATTTTTTAATCTATGCAAAATGACGTTAAGGAAACGTTCATGTAACTTGTTCGGAAGGAGTCTCCGGTGTCGGCGCTTTGTGACAGTCGGAGGTAAAGCTGTAACTTTACGTTTGCAACATCTTCACTGCGGTAACATGACAAGTGACGAGCTGCATTTGTTTATTTATTTGTTTATTTTATTTTTTTATCTTACTAATGTTGAGAGAGAGAGAGAGAATGAAGAGCGGGTGGTGAGGAAACGAGTGTTTATAGCTGCTGAAACGTAAGCGTGAACAGGAACGGACTCGTTTTGCAGACTTTCCAACATTAAATATAACAATAAATGGTTAACAATAACTATGGCGAACGAACTTGTAATCGTTGGTAAGTTGCTGTGGGGTAAGCGGATGAAGACACTTTGGGACGTTACGTCATCGTGAAATAATCAACGCTGAGATAGAAACGATAGACATCATAATTAATCGGCTCCTTTTGTGCACAAATCAGACATTGCAGAGCATTGTGGTGTTTGGCAGCAGCTCGGGAACAGCGTACATCGCTTCTCTACCAGCTTTTGTAGTGTATTATGGGTCTAAAATAGTGTTCTAGATATTCTCCAGCGTTTTCAGACTGCGTTATTGATGTCGCATCCTGAAAGCGATGCACGTGCTGGTGAATACAGCGTAGCCTGAGACGCGTCTTATCGAAACAGACAATGCTTTCTTCAAGATAAAGTTTCGCAAGAGGGCACTGGGAAACGCTTCAAAACAAATTCCAGCACCTTCTTACGAGGACATAAGGTCTCATGAGGTCAAGTTAAATTGTTTGCTTTAAAAGTAATATATGGAGCGCTGAAACAGCTGATCGTTCGGTTCTTCATGGTGTCAGGGTGGGGTTTTTATTTTATTCCTCCATTTTACATCCTGAATGCTTTATTTGTTCTTCTATTAAAACAACAAAAAAAAAAACACTGGCATAAATCCTACGTTACTCCACCACTTCCTACCACAGTCGTCTCTATTCATGCTCTGGGTTAAACAAAGTTAATCATTAATCCTTTTACTCTGGAGGCTTGTTTAGTTTTTTTGTCCTCTTGCCTTTTAAACAGCGGGCATGGTTCGCTGTAGCATGTTGATGATTTGCAGGACGACTCTGTGTGTGTGTGTGTGTGTGTGTGTGTGTGTGTGTGTGAGAGAGTGAGAGAGAACACAGATCCATCACGGGATATTGTTTTCAGGGTTAGATCTTTTTAAGATGTCGCTGAGGAGCAATCAGTCTCCCATTTTCCTTTAGCCTTGGACCTCGGGATCGGCTTCAGGGGCCGACGACCTCTGACCTTTTTAGCATTGTTGCTTGTGAGAAAGGCAGCGAGGTTGGCGAGCGAAGTCGTAGAGGAGCATTAACGAGGCCGTGCTGTGGTAACTGCAGCCACAAATCAATCGAGGAAGGGTGTATTAACTTAATTGTGAAGGAACGCCTTTGTGTAGAAAAACCCATGAGGTTTACAGTTTTCTAGGAGCTTCTGTTGAATAACTAAACAATTCCACACCGATCAGTTCGTTTGGCGTAAACATTGCCGAGATGTTGACCAGGAACCCGATTGTTACAACACATCACCATGATACATGTCTGTTCTCTAGGGACATATTCAATTATAATAATAATAACCGTCCCCAAAAAAATTCCTCAGTTGCTGTTTTGCGTGAAGAGTCTGTTTCCACACAGACAGTCCAGAGTCTCGTCTCCTCTCTCGTCCGCGAATGTGTTTTCCATCCGACTGCAGAATTTGTCCTCCCCCCCCCGGTGCAATCAATTATTTTTATTTGTGAGATCTCGAACCAGTGTTTTCGTCTTCATTATCTCTTACAATCACAACACTCGGACGAGTCCCAGTTCTGTGCGACGTGTTCGACACGTGTTCACGTTTAAACACGACGACTGATGAATTTAGCGATAGGATTCTTCTCTCTCCGAGTGACAGATCTGCTCTGCTGGTGGAAACGAGTCTCCACGGCTTTGCAGCTCTGTTCCAACTTCACATGTACGCGTTTGAAGGAAAAGTCCGTCCCGGATGCCTTGCGTGTTAAATCTTTATCGTTAACACGTGGTCTGGGCTTTAATTTTATAATAAAATTGAGTTACTGTACTTTCTGAAAGTCTGAACTCAGAATTAGGTCAAATTTCTGACCCGATCTTTTGGACTTTTGTTAGCAACGAGCTAGACAGGTAACTGTGAGTGCTGTGTGTTTTGCTCCTCAGGACGGTGTACTGTAGAGTCCGTGTGTTAGATTTAATACGTGAATATGTCTGAAGTAAGCTAATGTGTGTGTGTGTGTGTGTGTGTGTGTGTGTGTGTGTATACAGAATAACAGATTTATGGTAGGAAGTGCTTATCGCTGTGTTTATCGCTGATGCTCTGAGTGGCCGTTTTGATTTGGCGTCACTTGCTGAACTTGAGTTTTGACCGTCCTAAGTTGTTTTGAGTTCCGAGGTTTAGCCGAATGCAGGATTATCCCTTAAAGGGGGCGATGCAACAGCGCTTTATTCCTTAGTCTGTCCAGCTCTATCGCTTCCTTTTCTGCTCAAACGGATGGACTTCCGGAGCTTCGGAGTTTTATGCCGTAAATGACCAAACACATTCGTGCAAAATGACATTTAGCCACACCCACAAAACCCCATAAAAGGCAAAGCTTAGAGAGAGAGCTGAAACGACCAAATGAAGACTAAACGGTGATTGTGATCGTTCATGTTGTTCGTGTTTGTTGTTTAATGTCTGTTAAAGTGCTGCGTATAGTCAGAGCGGTTAAAACTCGACGGCGTAAATCCGTAGATAAGATCACGGTGACTCGTCGACACGGTGTACGATTCGAAGCCGATCGAGCGAGGTTCAAATGCTCATGCAGACGGTTTTACGAGTTAACCTTCTGCAAGAAACGCCGACGCTTCTGTCTTGTGCTCTTGAGCCTGGGATTAATCTCTTTCCTGTTCTTCCCCCATCGTTCCGTCTGAAAGACGTTCCCTTTTCAGCTGTCCGTCCTCGCTCTGTGATCTCAGCCGACAGGACAGCTTGTCCGTAAGCCGAAACATGTCTCATCCTTTCCCTCCCTCCCCCCGAACAAGGGCCTGATTGTCAGTGTTCCCGTCGGTGTGAAAGTAAGATCTCTGGGGGCGTCTCTGAGGTTCATCCCATCAGCAAACGGATCCATCTCCCTCGTTTACACGCCGTATTATTCCTGCGTTCTGAGGTTCCCCTTCTGCAGTCGAGGAATTTTAATGCAGAATTTATCAGCGGCATCTCTCGAGCCGTGGCTTAAAACCTCGTCCGCTTCATCAGGAGTTATGAAAGCCGAGAGGACTGGTGGCTCGGCTTCGCTCCCGGCTACGAGAACAGGTCTGTGTTTGTGGACGCCGTTAGATATTAACTAGAAGACAGGAACTCTGAATCTAACCATCTGTTCTGTGGTCCCGAGAGCTAGATGTTTAATTCCTCACAGGTCCTGGGTATAAAGAAGAACATAATGAGCAGTCATTTAACTGGGTAAGTGTGCATTACCATCTCCTCTCCAACACACACACACTTAGAAAAACGGTTCTTTAAGGTTTAATTGCATCATTAATTAAAGGTTCTTTCTCTCCTAATTATCCAATGAAACCTTTTCTTTTTTTTCTTTTTTTTAATTGTTGAAAGGTCCAAGAAGCTATAAATGTTTGATAGTTTTCTAGGTGTTAAGAAGGGGGGAAAAAAAACCTCAAACTATTGCTTGTTAATCACACACTGGCCCAATAAACATGTGCGCTATATAGCTATATATATATAAAAATAATAATAATAGAGGAAAAGGGTTCTTCGAGGGTTCTTCTAAGCATCCAAAATTCGGAACCATTTCTGGAAGACTGTTGTAGGGTTCCTCC